>NW_024105174.1:48979-74245 GCF_003945595.2 Pipra filicauda | reverse complement strand
GGAGGATGCGATGTCACAGCAAGGATGTGATGCCACAGTGGAGGATATAATGTCACAGGAGAGATATGGTGTCATATTGTTGCCCGTAATCCAAAGGAGACACAAACCAACAGAGTGCCAGTTTATGCGGTGCTTTATTCGGGGCCCCGGGAACCTGAGGACTAGCGTCCCAAGTCAGGATTCCACCGACCCTCATTTTCAGTTCAGCTTTTATACACAAACAAGTTTAAGTGCAGTTTCCACGGCAAAACAGTTACAGTTTCCACAGCAAACCAGGTGCAGTTACAAACAAGCTCATACTTCATACTGATAACAATTAATAATCATCTATTCTAATCATAAATCTTACTTAAGCTGTCTTACCCCTAGAAACTGATTAACAGACCCTTACCACATCCCAGGTAACAAATCATTATATACATGCTTGACTTAATCCTTTGATTGTTGTTGCCATCTCTTCAGTACATTCCACACTCACAAACAAGGTTGCTAGCTTACTACTTTGAAGCATTGCTTTCTAGGCCTACTCTTCTACTAGGCCTTAGCCATTCTACTACTAATTTAAATTGCTTTGCAACATGTCCCCCCTTTTGAGCATTCTTCAGGCTTTGCTTGCAAGGATGCTCACATACAGCAATCTTCAGGCTGTAGTTTCTTGATAGGCAGGAGGTGATCCATCTTGCGGTGAGATTACTTCTTTTCTTGTTATAGCTTTCATGATGCGTCTCGTATGTTGACCTTCTTTTATAATCATTCCTAAAAGACACTTATAAACAGTTATGGCTATGACAATAATTATTACAATCAGAATTCCGTACTGGATAACAGAAGATATCCATCCTGACACATGAAGACCTAGGGAGCTGAATACTTTTCCTATCCAATTGTGTTCTGCTTCCTTTTGTAGTTCATGAACATTCTCGTCAATTTGTTCGAGTCGATCAATGTCCTTTTCAACTTCTTGAGTGACATTTGGGATGTGTACACAACAATGCTCGTTCTTTGCATGCAGGTAGCCACAAACTCCATGTTCTTTGAGTAATATCAGGTCTAATGCCATGCGATTTTGTATAGCCATTCTAGAGGTGGCTTGTAATTGTAAATTTAGATCTTTAAATCCCTTCTTAGTGACTGCTGCTAACCTTTCAGTTTGTCCCATTAATTTAAACAGCATCTCTCTGTTACGGTATGTTGAGATTGGTGCAAACAGAGACTCTAAGGCCCATCCAAATTTAACTCCTGCTGATGGTTCATGCCAATCTCCCAACCCCAAATCATCAATATCTTTACTAATTTCTCTTTTTCCCTGTGGTTGTATTTCTACTGATGTTAACTTATCTTGCTTCCAGAACGGACAGAGAGTAGGTATCCCTAGTGTGACAGGTACAACTGGACCATCTATTGGCATGTGGGTGGTCCATGCCCCATTACCCACACTAAATTTCCTGGACTCCTAACTGTGATGGTACGGCAATCAATGTTTTTCACAGATCCCTTAATAGTATGATTATATCCCCGACATTCACATCCTAACTGTAGAAGTGTTTTGACTGGTATTAAACCTATTTCATCGTCTGGGGTATCACATGTGTATATTCGAGTACAATTCCAATTTTCCTTTGTGCGTGTTTCTGTCCTCCAATTATGATTTCCTCTATTTCCTATAGAATAAGTTTGATTCTTTTCCCCTTTCCAGTAAATGCACCACTGTACTTTTCCAATATAACTATAAGTCTCTAATAGGCTGGGTCCCCAAATTGTTTGCCACTCTTCCATGGTTGTAGAACTAGTAATATTTTGACATACTTGTTCTTGTTTTTCTCGTTTTATTTGAGCCGGAACTTTAGAACATGGGTATTTTACTGAATCTGTAACTAAACAAGATCCTTTTAGTTTGTCAATGTTTTCTTTTGTTACCCATGTTCCAACTACTACCCATCGGAAATATCCAGACATCTGTTCACATTGTTTTTTGGTCATTTTGTCTCTTAATAAACATACATCTGTCATTTCATTCCATGTTTTGGTTACAAATCTGCAATTCCATGTAGTATTCTTAAACATTTTAGGAATTTCTGGCACTGGAATTATTCCCCATGGGATTGGGTCTCCTGCAGCATGAGGCATAGGGAGACACGCAGTGATTTTTGTGACATTCTGTACTTTCCCAAAATCACGAATTAGGCCTACGACTAGGTTTTCTTGTCCCACTTCTCTATCTGGAATCTGCAGGTTACTTACTTGCCGGGTTATTCTTTCAGTCCTTATGTAGACGGCAGTAAGTCCAGTATCCCACCAGTCATCTCTACTTATCCAGCAAGTATATTGGCCCTCATCTTCTCCTCTTCGTACTTCTTTAATTTTCAAAACTATTGCATCTGCCCTCTTTACAATCTGATGTCTCGTCCCGACTTTCAAGTTCTGTCCTTTAAACCACCACCCATATTCAGAATACTGTCCTTCTGGAATTTTACAACTTAGAGTCAGATCTCTTCCTTCCAGGGCCTGATAAACACTGTATTCTGGTCTGACTCTTACTCCTTGATGTAGTACAGCCACTACTGTCCTTATCCCATAATCTTTTTCTTCTCCACATGTGACCACACAAAGAAATGTACCTTCTGTCTTTCCTATTCTGGGATTAGAAATATTCAGCCACCCTTTACCTCCCTTACTATTTGACCACCAGCTAACTCCTTGACTTTGTGATTCCCAAGATTGATTTGTTATATTCAATTTCCACCATTTTACTTTAACTGACTTTTGACAATTATCAAATTGGAAAGTACAATTGATTTTTAAGGGAGGACCATCCCACATGTCCGATTGTTTCCTAGTGGGTATAACTCGCACTTTGGTCGCCGTTTTCTGAGTCGTGTTTATTGTCCGTATTTCTATATTTCCATAATCAAAACTTTCCCAAATCCAAACTACACACATATATGTACCTTCCATAGCTTTAGACACCTTGGGTACCTGCAGAACGGTGTAACCCTTTTGTTGTGCAGCATCCCAAACTGTTGTCACTCCTTCTGTCATCTTTTGATCTTGATCTCTCCATCTCCACTTGACTTTGACATCTCTCAATTCAGCTCCCTGGTCATCAGAAAATAAACAGGTTAAGTTTACATCAGTAACCTCAGGTACCAGCAAGTAAGGGTCAGGGGTTTCAATTTTCACAAGGGTCTCTGCCAAACCTATCAGTCCCAGAAATGTTAAGACTTTTAAGTGGTAGCTCGAAACACCATCTTTGTCGGAGAGAGGGGCTCTACTGACCACGAGACGGGAACCTTCTTGACCCGAGTGTAATGGATCCAGCTGTCGATTCCCTCGACTTTCACCGCTGTGTAAGTGGTCATTATCACCTGGCGAGGACCGTCCCATGTTTCTTTCAGTGGCTCCACCGACCAGTTTCTCACGTAGACATGATCTCCCGGAGAAATGTCATGCACTGGATTCTCCAGGGGCAAAGGTCGATTCCACTGCAATGCTCCTCTGAGGGCTGTGAGAGTCTTATTTAAAGATAACACATAATTAAACACTGCTTGATCACCTACTATATGAGGATCCCCTTGGTAGGTAGCTGCATGATAGGGTTTGCCATACAATATCTCGTATGGACTTACTCCTATTCTCTCCCTCGGTTTGATCCTAATTCTCAACAGGGCAATGGATACTGCTTGGGGCCACGGAATCTTTGCTTCCTGACAGATTTTCTTCAATTGACCTTTCAATGTCTGATTCATCCTTTCAACCTGTCCACTAGACTGTGGTCTCCATGGCGTATGGAGATTCCACGTTATTCCTAATACAGTCAACACATCTTGGACTATCCCTGCTATAAAGTGCGGTCCTCGATCAGAGGACAACCCTAGGGGAACTCCAAATCTTGGGATGATTTCCCTCAGGAGAGTCTTTACCACTTCCTTTGCCTGATTAGTCCTACAAGGAAAAGCCTCAGGCCATCCTGAAAAGGTGCAGACATATACTAACAAATACTTATAGGATTGGGCTTTAGGCAACTCAGCAAAATCTACTTGCCAGTAATCTCCCGGTAACTGACCTATCTGTAATTTTCCCATCTGCACCTGCTTCCTGACTACTGGGTTATTCTTTATACACGTAGGACACATTGCATTTACCCTTTTTGCCAATGTTAACATCTGGTTTGAGAGAACCTCATTTTTCAAAAATTTTACCAATGCTTCTGCACCCCAGTGGCACTTGTTATGTTCTGTTTCAAGCACTGCTTTCATTATTCTGACAGGTAGAATCACTTGTCCTATGGGGGAAATGTACCACCCTTTAACATTTTTCCTTGCATTTGTCATTTGAGCTAATTTCTCATCTTCCTGTGAATAATGTGGTTTTTCTTCCATATATGCTACTGCTGGATTATTTCGAACAGGCAAAAGAGCCATCTGAGTCCATACTTCTCTCGCGGCTTGTTTAGCCGCTTGGTCAGCCTGTCGATTACCTTGAAATTCTCGTCCGGGGTTAGTCTGATGTCCTTTGACATGCATTATTGCTACTGCTGAGGGCTTGTGTATTGCCTCTAGCAATTGTAAAACTTCTTCTCGATGTTTAATCATTGTCCCCTGAGAAGTAAGAAGTCCTCTCTCTTTCCAGAGTGCTCCGTGAACATGAACTACTCCAAAAGCATATTTGGAATCAGTCCATATATTAACTCTCCTTCCTTGGCTTAATATTAAAGCTCTCACTAATGCCCATATCTCGGCCTTTTGTGCAGACGTACCTGGGGGTAGTGCATTTGCTTCTATCACCTGTTGTAGAGTGACCACTGCATACCCAGCATACCTGGTGCCGTTCTCCACAAAGCTAGATCCGTCAGTGAACAATTCCCAGTCAGGATCTGTCAATGGCTCGTCCTTCAAGTCGCTTCTGCTCGCGTAGACTTGTTCAATGGTCTCTACACAGTCATGCTCCAGGATACCTTCTTCCTGTGTAGACCTAAGGAATTCTGCTGGGTTGAGATGGTTAGTGATTTTCAGTTCAACATCATCTTGTTCTCTTAACAAAGCTTGATACTGTAACATTCGGCTAGATGAGAGCCAGTGCCCCCCTTTTTGTTCTAAAACTGTTATGACCATGTGGGGCACGTACACTACCATGTGTTTTCCCAGAGTCAATTTTCGTGCTTCTTGTATTAAAGTAACCATCGCTGCCACAGCTCTGAGACACCCTGGCCATCCCCCACTTACTGCGTCTAGCCGTTTGGAGAAATATCCAACCGGTCTTTTCCAGGATCCTAGACGCTGAGTGAGGACTCCTAGAGCCATTCGTTGTCTCTCGCAGACATAGAGCTGAAACTCCTTGGTTGGGTCCGGCAGTCCCAGGGCAGGTGCTTCCTGGAGGGCTCTTTTCAATTCCTGGAACGCTTTTTCTTGCTTCGTCCCCCAGGTCAGCTTGGGCTCCTTTACTGCTTCATATAAAGGTCTGGCAGTTAGTCCAAAGTTGGGAATCCACAGTCTGCACCACCCGGCCATCCCTAAAAAAGATCTCAGTTCCTGATTATTTCGGGGCACAGGGATAGCACATATTGCTTGAACCCTATTTGTTCCTAAGCGCCGGGTTCCTTGGGAGATTTCACATCCCAGATAAATAACTTCCTGTTTTACTAGTTGTGCTTTTTCTTTTGAGACTCGGTAGCCTGCTTGTCCCAGCATGTTTAACAGTTCAATGGTTAATTGACGACAGAGTCCCTGTTCTGTAGTTCCTAAGAAAATGTCATCTACATATTGCAGTATTATATATGAAAAAGGAGATTCTTTTACCTGAGTAGTCTTCCATTCCTCAAGTTCCTTTGCTAACTGATTACCAAATATCGTGGGTGAGCATTTGAATCCTTGTGGTAATCGAGTCCAAGTAAGCTGTCACTTCCGTCCAGTCTCTGGGTTCTCCCATTCAAAGGCAAAGATTTTCCAACTTTCCCGTTCCAGTGGTATGCAGAAGAAGGCATCCTTTAGATCAATCACTGTAAACCACTGAAATCTCTCAGAAACAGATGTTAACAAGGTATAAGGGTTAGCTACAACCGGGTGGATATCTTTTGTGATGAGATTTACTGCTCTCAAGTCTTGCACTAACCTGTACTTACCGTTTGGTTTCCTTACCGGAAAAATGGGAGAATTGAAATCTGACTCACACTCTTTTAATATCCCTAAAATTAAAAACTGTGTGATCATTGGGGCTATTCCTTTCCTGGCTTCTAAACTAATTGGGTATTGTCGCACTCTAACGGGTTGTGCTCCTTCTTTTAATTCTATTCTAACTGGAATAGCAGCTTTAGATTTTCTAGGGACCCCTGTTTCCCAAACCCAAGGTACCACAGTCTGTTCTATTTCCTGAGGTATCTCTTCCTTTTGTACCTCTTTCACAACGAAAATTTTCGCTAAGTTCTCTTCCGGAATTTCCATTTTGACCCTCCCTTCTTCAAATATAATTTTAGCTTGCAACACTGAAAGCAAATCCCTTCCTAGTAAACATTCAGGACTGTTAGGCATATACAAAAATTGATGATCTAATTCTTTTCCTCTAAATTTGATATCTAAAGGTCGCAGAAACGTCTTTTCTTCTACCTGTCCTGAAACTCCTACTACCCATGCAGTTGAATCACTTAGTGGTCCCATCAATTTATTCATTGCCGAAAAACTAGCTCCAGTATCTATCCTAAATTCTGTCGGCTCCCCCTCTACTTCTAAAACAACCTTTAAGTCTGAATCTAGCCGGCTTTGACCTCGGTAATTCCCTAACATAAATGCTTGGGTGACACCTTGTGGCGTGCCCATACCAACAGGGTTTTGTGGATTTGCAAAGCTTTGAGGACTCCACGGATTCATTCCATTTCCAGCATTCAATGGGCATTCGTTTTTCCAATGTCCTTGTCCTTTACAAAGAGCACACTGATTTGGTCCTATCCTACCACGTCCTCCCCCATATTGATTTCCAAACCCCGATTGATTGTTAAATCCTCTACCCATTCCTCCCCTTCCCCTATTACCGCGACCTCTTCCTCTATGGCTACTGGCCCCATTGTTCCCTCCTGGAGCTTGCAGGAGTGCTAACAAGCTTGTCTGCTGCTTCTTAGTAGCTTCCTTTTCCCTATTATTGTACACCTTCCATGTCACCTCTAATAATTTTTCCAAATCTCTTGTCTCTGCTCCTTCTAACTTCTGAAGTTTTTTCCTAATGTCTTCTTGTGCTTGTCCCATAAAAATCAATGCTAATTGCAATTTCCCTGATTCAGCTTCAACATCTAAATCTGTATATTTCCGAGCTGTCTCTTTTAACCTCTCCAAAAAGGCTGAAGGGGATTCCCCCTTATCTTGCTTTACTGAGTATAATTTTGACCAATTCAGCGTTTTTGGTACCCCACTTCGTACTCCCTCTACCAATAATTCTTGATAAACTCTTAACCTTTTATAATCTTTGTCTACCTCCGGATCCCACTCGGGATCCTCTCGCGGTACAAAATCATTCACGTTTCCCCGTACGCCCCGGGGCAAAGTTTTTATTCTTTCTTTCGCTTTTTCCACCATCACCCTTAATACCATTTCCTTTTCTGTTGAATCCAGAATTGTATCTAACAATACCTGTAAATCATTCCAGTCTGGATTTTGAGTTTTTATAACCATTTTTATAATACGAGCCACCCGCTCCGGGTTTTCTCTATATGTTCCAGCTGACTGTTTCCAAATTAATAAATCACTAGGTGAAAAAGGAACTTTTACCATGACTTTCTTTCCGTCCGCTCCAATTGCCTCCCGCAAAGGGGCCATCAATCTAGGGGAGGAGAGCGACACATCTGCCTCCCTTCCCCCTCCCCGTCTCCTTTCTCTACTCCTTCCCCTTTCTTTTCGCCCCTTCCGAGTCCGTTCTGCTAGCGGAGTTCTATCAAAATAACATCCTCGTCCTTTCGTTTCTTCCTCATCCGAGGACGATTCTAACGGGGGGAGAATCGTCACACTTGAAGGGAGACTATCTCTCGGGGGCGCACTTGGAGTTCTACCGGGGGAGACTAACAAAGACACATCCTCCTCTGGTTCTGAAAACCGTATTTTCCGCTCATGTTTATCATCCAATCCTTTCAATATCAATATACTCTGCTCTTGACATTTTTTTACATTTATCATCCTCCAGTTCTAGCTCTTTCAATACTAAGATACCACATTCCTTTTGCCATTCAGTGTTATGTTCTAAATAATAAAACAAATCCAGATACGGTATTTCATCCCACTTCTCATTCTCTCGTAAATATCGCATCAAGGGGGTTATAATTTCCAAAGTCAGTGATCCATTTCTAGGCCATTGCATTCCTTCTGTCTCATATTGAGGCCATACATTATTACAATAATCAATCAATTGTTTCCTGCTTAACTCTTGTCCAAAATTTCCTTCCTTCCAATGTTTTAACAAGCAACCAAGCGGAGAATCGCTAGGGATATCTTTTTCTGCACAAGATAGTGCTCTAAAGGTTTTAAACGGCATCATACTGGCTCACACACACACCACAATCTGAATTCAACATCAAATTCACAATAACACAACGATACAAAGCAATACGTTTAACGACCAGCACGATAACACAACAATATAAACCAATAACATATTCCAAAACCAAAACCAAAACCAACTCGCCAATTCTCCCTCTGAGTGGCGAGTGCTGGTACAGCGCGGCTTTCGCTACGTCTTACGACCAGCACCTAGGCTTCCCAACCGAGGTACCTTTAGCCCAACCTAGCGGGTAACTTACGGTCCCGTCTTATAGGCAGGCTCCCAACCAACAAACGTAAAAGAATAAAGCACCTCCGGGCTTACCTGGATGGTTGTCCGGCGGGCGCAGGGTCGGGCACAGGTCGATGTCTCCCCAGAAATCACCTGGTTGCCGGCGTGGAGTAGATCAGCTCGTGAGCCGCCCCAGCTACCCCCGGAGTCCCATACCTGGGTCGCCAGAAAACTGTTGCCCGTAATCCAAAAGAAACACAAACCAACAGAGTGCCAGTTTATGCGGTGCTTTATTCGGGGCCCCGGGAACCTGCGGGCTAACGTCCCAAGTCAGGATTCCACCGACCCTCATTTTCAGTTCAGCTTTTATACACAAACAAGTTTAAGTGCAGTTTCCACGGCAAAACAGTTACAGTTTCCACAGCAAACCAGGTGCAGTTACAAACAAGCTCATGCTCCATACTGATAACAATTAATAATCATCTATTCTAATCATAAATCTTACTTAAGCTGTCTTACCCCTAGAAACTGATTAACAGACCCTTACCACATCCCAGGTAACAAATCATTATATACATGCTTGACTTAATCCTTTGATTGTTGTTGCCATCTCTTCAGTACATTCCACACTCACAAACAAGGTTGCTAGCTTACTACTTTGAAGCATTGCTTTATAGGCCTACTCTTCTACTAAGCCTTAGCCATTCTACTACTAATTTAAATTGCTTTGCAACAATATGATGGATGCGACATCATACAGGAGCTTTGATGTAACAGAGGTAGGATGAGATGTCACGGAGGATGCCAGAGTAACTCATGGAAATATACACTAAGGGGTTTCCCTTTGACTGTGACTTGTCAGTCCCCAAAAAGGACCCTGGAATTCCCCCCACCTCATGGTAGATCTGTTTGGTGGAGGGTTCCTGGGTGGAATATGGGACAGACTAGATGGGACTGACAGGGTTTTGTTTTTCCCTGGGGCACCAGCAGACAAACAAATCTCCAAGAGTCGGGTGAATTCCCCTTCCCCCCGTTTCCCGGCACACACGGGAATCTGCTGAGGTTGGACAAGACCAAGGTGGTGCAGCCGGGTCAGGGCAACCCCCGGGATCGGTGCAGGCTGGGGGAGGAAGGGATGGAAGTCCCTGCTGGGAGAGGGCTCTGGGGGTGCTGGTGGGTGACAAATGGGACACGAGCCAGCCCGGAAACCCCCCGTGTGCGGGGCTCATCCCGGGGGCAGGGGAGGAGGGGAATGTGCCCCTCTGCTGCCCTCAGGTGAGACCCCACCTGCAGTGCTGCCTTCAGCTGGGGGGCCCAGATCAGGAGGAATGGACCTGTTGGAGTGGATCCAGAGGAGGCCACAAAGATGCTCGGAAGGCTGGAGCCCCTCTGCTCTGGGGACAGGCTGGGACAATTGGGATTGTTCATCCTGGAGAAGAGAAGGCTCCAGGGAGGCCTTAGAGCCCCTTCCAGTGCCTCGAGGGGCTCCCAGAGAGTTGCAGAGGGATTTTGGCCAAGGACCTGTAGGGATGGGAGAAGGGGGAATGGTTTCCCACTGACAGAGGGCAGGCTTAGGGGGATATTGGGAAAAAAGTTCTCCCTGTGAGGGGGGAGACCCTGGCACAGGTTGTCCTGAAAAGCTGTGGCTGCCCCATCCCTGGAAGTGTCCTAAACCAGGATGGACGGGGCTTGGAGTAACCTGTGCTACTGGAAGGTGTCCCTACCCATGGCAGGGGGTGGCACAGGATGAGCTTTAAGGTCGCTTCCCACCAAAACCAACCCATGATTCCATGATTCTGTGCTGAGACAAGTCCCTGTTGTGGGCAGTGACTGTAAACCAGTCCATTATCCCAGTCAAAACCAGGACAACAGGACAGACACCTCCTGCTCAGTCTGGTCCCCTCCTCGTGCAGCTACTGAGGGACTCTGGGAAGCTGAGGGCACCAGGAAATTGGGAAGGGAGACGTAAATGTGGGGAGAACAGGACCGCCTTTTCTCCTCCCCTTTCCCTCTGGGAGTCACCACAACACCTCCCTGTGGGTCACGGCCTGAGGAGAACAGCCAGGCCCCAAATCCATTTGTAACCAGAGGGTTGGAAAAATCTCACAGCAGGGACTGCAGGAACAAGAGGAATTTCCCCAGGTGCTGCCAGCCCTGCTCAGGAAGAAAGAGGGAGACAGTCCAGGGGGGATCAGCTGCACCTCAGGCACCCTGCTCACGTGTCTCGTCCATCTCTCTCTCAAACACCATACTGGGGACATTTCCCTCTTCCAATGAGCTGCTGATGCCCCAATTTGGGTGGTTCAGAGTGGGACCTTTGGTGGAGAGGGGCTGTAAATGCCCCCCCGAGCAGTTTCACCTCCCCTGGGCCCCTCCTCAGTCAACGTTCCTCAATTATCCAACAAACGAGGCACGAAGCAGAAAAGGGCAAAAGGAAAATCTTCCAGGTCACTGCCGGCTCCTGGGGAAAATGCAAGGCAAATAGTCAAGTCATTGAGCTGAGATGTTTTCCCAGCTGCCCCACAATGGTCTCTTGTGTGTGCTCAGGGGCCCGTAAGGATGGAAGGTGTTGCAGAACTGTGGGCAAAGGTGAGTGGAGAATTGAGGCTGTGGCAGGTGCCAGGAGCCCCCGCTCAGTGCCTGTCCTTGATCTGTGCCCACGGGGGTCCCAGCCCAGAGGGGCCTGTGAGGCGGGTGGGGAGGGAGGGAGAGTGGGGCGGGAAGGTGCCATCCTGCTGAGGGCCAGCGCTGGGCCCAGGGCAGGGCAGGGCCATCCCTGGGGACAGGGGCACTGGGGCAGCTGTGTGCCAGGGCCAGCCCAGTGTGGAGCCAGAGCCCTGCTGGGCTGCCAGTGCCTGGCCCCCCCTGCCTGGGCCAGCTGAGCAGAGCGGGGCCCGGCTGATGCGGGAGGACACGGTGTGCCCAGCTGGGACAGGGGCAGGGCCAGCAAAGGGCATCTGCCCCTCTGGGCTCTGCTCGGGGAGGCCGTGGCTGGGCCTGCACCACTTGGGGGTTGCTGTGCCCGCAAATGGGCTGGAGCCGGGCACTGCCACCACCCCAGCACTTCCCTGGGCCCAGCCCTTGTGTGCCAGGGCCAGCATTGCCCAGTGCTCCCCAGTGCCTGCCCAGACTGGAGATCCCAGTCACCCGCCTGTGCCCATTGCCCGTCAGCCCCTTTATCTCCCAGCTCCCTGTTTCCCTGATCCCGGGCTCCTGGTGCCCCAAGAAGGGGGTCAGTGCCAGCTCTGCATTCAGCCAAGGGGATGAGTGGGAACAGGGACAATTGTGCTCAGACATGCCGGGTTTGGGGCTGGGCTGAGCTCTGGGGTGTCCCAGAGGGAAAGCTCTGGGAAGGGATGGGCAGGAGGACATGGGGGGATCAGGGTTTGGGGACTGCTGGAGGATGGATTGTGTTGTGTGGGATTGTCCCCACAGGGTATGCAGCTGCTTTCAGCTCCCTGCCCACCCCCTTGGCACCCCCAGGGGCCTGGGCCCTTCCAGGGGCAGCTGCCCCGTGCAGGAAGCTGGAGGGATGCCGGGGAAGGTGGCTGGATGGGTGCCGCAGGCGGGATGGACTCTGTGCCAGGGCTGGGCTTGTGGCCAGGGCTGGGGGCTGTGCCCAGCCGGGCTTTGCCCCGGGGGCTCTCGGGGAGGGGGCAGGGAGGAGTCCCGGCAGGGATAAATGTGCTCCTGCCCTTGTGCAGCCTCAGCCAGCGCTGCCCAGGCCCAGAGGAAGATGAAGGTCGCTGTGCTCAGCGTGGCCCTGCTCTTCACCATCCTGCTGAGCCCCCCGGCAGATGCCAAGGTGAGGCCCCCATGCCACGGCCATGGGCCCAGGGATGGGCCCCTTCCCAATCCAGGGGCTCCTCCAGCACTCCCCAGCACTCCCAGCCCCGGGCCAGGCCACTTTCTTCTGGCCACAATTCCCTCTCTCCTTCCCCTTCCCACAATTCAACTCCTGCTGCTGCAGCTCCCCTTCCTCACGGGATGCTTGCACCCGGCTCCGTCCTGGCACAGTCCCAACGCTTCCTGCTCTTTCTGACCCCAAATCCCACCTTTTTGGGTCCCCCCATCCCATCCTCTTGGTCCCCTTGGGCATCTCCCCACCATCTCCTCTCTTTCCCAGCCAAGGCAAAGGCCCCACCCAAACTGGGTGGAACTGGGCCAAGCCCCACTGGAGTCCAAGGAGGACAAACAGGCCCAAGCTCCACCCTGGGCTCAAGTGGGACAAGGCCTGGCCAGGCTGAACTGGCACCAACTGGGAAATGCCCTGCCATGGCCCATTCCCAGGGCCTTTCCTCCAGGCTTTGCCCTCAATGCCTTGCCTTTCCCCCTGCACTGGTGTCCCCAACTCGCCTGGGAGCCGCAATCCCAAAGAGCCCCGCTCAGCCCGGGGGGCAGCCGGGGCTGGAGGGGGTGGGGACACCCGTGTCCCCCCAGCCCCACAAGGCCAACCCCAACCAAGCCTTTGTTCTCCTCCTGCAGCCCTTTCAGGCCAGCGGCGATGCCTGCGGGGGGGTAAGTCCGGGAGTTGGGGGGCACCCAGTGTGGGAAGTGGGGGGCACTTTGGGCCCCCCATCCCTTCCTGGCACTGGGGACACCCCAGTGACCAGTGACGTCTCCTTGTCTCTCTACAGGGAGCCGTGACCAGCGTGAGTACCAGGGCTTGTGCTGGGCCCAGACCCTCCCCTCTGGTGGTCACCACCCTCCAGACCATCCCAATGCTCCCCAGTCCACCCCAGGGTGCACCGGGGAGGCCCTTCCTCAGGGTCCCCACTCTATTCCCACACACCCCAGTCCACCCCACCACACACACACAGGGCATCATTCCCACACCATTTCTTCCCCTCTTTCTCCTCTAATCCTTTCCCTTTCCCATTGCCCATGACACTCGTGTCCAGAAATCCCCTTCCTTGACCCCTCAGTCCCAAAGACCCTCCCAGTCCCTTCCAGTTTTCTCCCCTTCCCCATTTCTCCTGCCCCCACCCCTGCCCTGCTTCATTCCCTGGGTCCCCTCCACTGCAATCCCTTCCTCCTCACCTGCATCCCCCACAGTCCCATCCCTTCCACACCCCAATGCCCATCCTGTGGGATCCCCAATTCCCCCCACTTCACCTCTTTGGGTCCCCTCCTCCTTCCCCCACCCTCCCTGCAGGCCCTGAATTCCCCTGGCTCTCCTTGTCTCCATCCCCACCCTGGGCCCTGCAGGAACAGGGATCCCGGGGGAAACTGGGTGCAGTGGGGCTGGGGGGAGCAGAAGGGATTTTCCTCCTCAGAGGAGAAACCAACCATGGGCTGGGGGGTCTGGGGACACCCGTGTCCCTCCCCCAGCCCCACAGGGGCCAATCCTGCTTAAACCTTTGCTCTCCTTCCCCAGCCACTCGGGGGAATAGCAGGAGGTGGATGTGCTGGGGTAAGTCCTGGAGTTGGGATGTCCCCAGTGTGGGAAATGGGGGGAAATGTAGTCCCCCCATCCCTCCTGGGCCTGGGGACACCCCAGTGACCAGTGACACCTCACACTCTCTCTACAGGGAAGCATAAGTTCCAATCGAGTGAAGAGGTCTGAGGTGGGTACCCCGAGTTCTGCTGGGCACAGACCCTCCCCTCTCATGGCCACCACCCTCCCTTGCATCCCAGTGTGCCCCAGTCCACCCCAGTGTGCCCCAGTACATCCCAGTGTGTCCCAGTTTACCCCAGTGTGTCTCTAACCCTGCCTTTGTCCCCAGCCCCCCATAGTTGACCTGGTGGAGCTGCTGCGTGAGTGACACTCGGCTGCCTCTCTGCATGTCCAGGTGAGAAATATGGGAGGGTCCTCGGCCCCCCAAGGGAGCCTGGCAGGGCCCTGGGGGGTCCCTGAGCCCTCTGCAGTGGGCAGAGCTTGGGGACAGCAGAGGGACACGCAGGGGGCTGTCCCTGCTCCGTGTCCCGGGGCAGCTGGACAGAGCTGCCCCCAAGCCTGGCCTTGCACTGGGGGCTCTGCAGACCCCCAGGCTCACCGGGAGGGCAGGGAGGGGCTCGGGGAGGTGTCACAGCATCCCGGGCTCAGGGGCTCTGGGGGCCACATGGATCTCAGCATCCAATTCCCTTCTCCTGCCCCAGCTCCCTGCAGACAGACAGGGTGGGGACAAGGCCCCTCCCATGTCCCTGTGGACACCGGGGGTGACGTTTGGGGCTCTGTCTTTCAGGACTGGAAGTGGTGGTGACACCCGTGTCCTGGCCCCCTCCAGCGGCATGAGGAGATGATCATCCCTGGAGGACCCCCCTGATCCCCTGGGTGCCCTGGCAATTTCCCTGCAAGAATCAATAAACCCCTGCAGCAAAACAAATGCTCTGTGTCTGTCTGGGTGTGTGTGTTCCCACATCCACGGGTGCCTTCCCGTGTCCATGTGTGTTCCCACGTCCCCTGGGGCACCCGGTGGTTTGGGGGCACAGGGGGAAACAGGGTCTGACTGGGGCTGTCCAAGCACCGTCCCCAAGGAGCACAGCTTGGTGTCGGGGCAGGGGAGGGTCAGGGACAATCAGCCAAGGCCCCTCAGTCCTTCCCTGTGCTCTGGAAGGGATGGTGTGGGAAATAAAAAATCGGTTTTATTACAAGGAAATGAATTAAACAAATCACTAACGTAGGAGTTTTTCTTTACTAACCTATAAGGCATATCATGGAGTTGTAAGACACCAGATTCAGCCTGGAATCGGTGTCAGGGAAACCTGGGGACGGGAATAGGGAACTGTAAAATGAATATTGGTAAGGAAACCCCTTATACCGCATGGCTGGTCCTGGAAGCCGCCGTGCTGCTGGACACTCCACCTCCCAGCACGACACAGCCAACCAGGGGGAGGGGAACACCTCTTCTATGACATAATCAGGGTTGAACCTTAAGAATGTTTAAAAAGCGGGACTTCTGAATTGGAGGTGTGTTCCTGGGAATCCTGCATGCCTAGGACACCCAACATGTGTTGTAATTAATTTTTCCTTTTCGTTTCATTCATTTTGTTTTGCAAACTTTTGCCATTTGTCTAAATTTAATAAATGAGATTTTTCTCACACTACTGCTCACCCTCTGCACAGAATCACAGAAAGACTAAGGTGCTCTAGTCCAAGGCCTGTTCTGGAACAGGGTTTCCTAGAGTCAGTTGTCCCAATCCTTGAAGGTTGGGAAAAGCCAGGAAAGACATAGGCAAAGAAGACATTCAGTATTTCTGCTTTTTTCCTGTCCTGTGGAACAAGCTGCCCCATCTTGTTGAGAGATGGGCCCACATTTTCCCTGCTTTTCCTTTTGTCACCTACAGACTTAAAGAAGTCCTTCCTGTTGTCTCTGACATCACTGGCCTGATTCAGTTCCATTTGGGCTTTGGCTTTACCAACTTCATCCCTGCATGCCCAGATAACATTTCTGTTTTCTTTCTTTGCGTCCACTCTCTGTAAGCTTCCTTTTTGTGTTTGAACAACAAGCTCCTTGTCAAGCCATCCATGCAGACCTCCTGGAATTTTTGCCTGACTTCCTGCGTTTTAGGATGAAACTCTCTTGAGCTCAATAGAAGTGATCCTTGAATATTAACCAGCTCTTTTGTGTCACTGTACTTTGCAAGGTGTTGCAAAGGCTGTTAAACCCAACAAGTATGGAAAGGGGGTTTCGATGAGAAGAAAATTAGTAGGATCAAACCCAGGATGACGGTTAGTAGGATGATTAGTAGGATCAAACCCAGGATGAATGGGCTCTGCTGTAGCACTGCGCCAGATTCAAGGAAATTTACCAGTAACACAGTTCCCTGTGGCACAGCTGCTGGGATGTGGAGCACAAGTCCTCACTGCTGTGTTCACTTATGAGCCTTGCAGTCATTCAGCCCCCAAGGACAGCTCCGTTTGTGTTCACAGAGATCCAATGACAGTAAGAATCCCTGCCCAGCCTGGTGTTCAAAGGAGACGACAGTGTAGAGATGGGGGAAATACACTGGGGGATTTGTTCCCCAGTGTCACGGGTTTACTTGTTCTAAAAAACAAACGGGGAATCTTTTTTCCCCTGCTGCCTGTGGGGGAGGGATGTTGAATGGGGAGGACAGTTTTCTGCCTTGGGTGATTACCTACCCAAAGGAGCTGGCTGGCAGAACTACATTCCAGCCTGACAGCTCTCTCTGGGGCTGGGGGGGACTCATGAGGAGTTTTTTTCTCCCCTCCTCTCCTTGGAAAGTGGCACTTCACTTTTTGCCTTAACGGAGGCAAGGGGGGTGTGTGTTGGAAAAAGCTCTGAGGCCGTTTTGCTCTCGACCTGGTCATCTGGCTGCTCTCCGGCCTCGTTTGCCTGCACGCTGCTCTGTCTCCAGCCCCAATCTGCTCAGATTCCATCGGAGAGTTTTGTGCTCACGGACGAAAAAAGGGGAGTCCTGACCACAGCCAGGCACAGACAGCGTGAGTTTAGTGGGAAAGAAACCGCCCTTCTTTCCCCTTTTCCCCTTCCCGTCCTCGGGGGGAAAAATCTCCATTTTTGGCTTTTGCTGCGATCCGGGGCCCAACAGCGCCCCCTGCTGGCCAACACCGAGCACTGCAGGCCCCGCCCCTCCAGGGATCCAACCGCGCCCCCTGCTGGCCAACACCCAGCACTGCAGGCCCCGCCCCTCCAGGGATCCAATAGCGCCCCCTGCTGGCCAACACCCAGCACTGCAGGCCCCGCCCCTCCAGGGATCCAATAGCGCCCCCTGCTGGCCAACACCCAGCACTGCAGGCCCCGCCCCTCCAGGGATCCAACAGCTCCTGCCAACCGGGATTGGAATTGCGCCAGAGCACAGGGAAGTATCAATCTGTTTCCTTTTTTGGAAGGGGAGTTTTTGGGCACAGGATTATTGTTTAGTTGGTTTTGTGTTCTTTTGCTGGTTTTGCCAATACACAAATATCCTTTAATAAAGGGCTGTTATCTCTTCCTTTTTTCCATACTTCCTCGATTGGAGCCTCTTAATTTTGGATTTACAAATGCTGAGAGAGAGGAGTTTGGTCTACTTCATCACTCATCCTCCTTAGCAAAACATTCCAGTCTATTTACACTCAGACAGGAGGGTAGTGGAGTGGTTTGAACAGGCCCCTGGTATCTGGCCAGGGTCAAACCACGACACAAGGGGAACCAGGAGGATGTGGAGACCCTGTCACGGGAGAGTGGAAGGCTCGAACAAAGTTTTAAAAAGCAAAGCCTTGCCAGAGAGTCTGGAGGTGCAGGAAGGACTCCCTGGCTTTCTGAACTCCTTCCCAGGGAAGGGTTTGGGTGCAGCTCAATCCTCTCTTAGCCCTGGACTGTGTTTACTTTAAAGGAATTACAGAGCTCTTAAATCACTTTGTCCTGCAGGTTTTAATGATGGCAAAACAAGAATATTTATATAAAATGAATAATGTACTTTATACGACTGATCAGACAAAAACCCTTAATCAGAACTAATTACTGCACAACAGAAACATTAAAACAATATAAACACTAAAAATCTACTAGTAGAGTCTAATACAGCATGAAGTAGGACAGGGCACTGTAACAAAGCATTTATTGAAGCAGTTCTATTAAAGCTGGCAAACAGAAATAATTATTAAGATCTGATGTAACTCACCCAGACCAATGCCTGTGGGGAGATCTCTTTCTCTCAGCCTTGAGGAGTGACCTTGGAGGGCATCCCCAGCCAAGGGAGGAATCTCCACACACCCCCCAGGGAGGGTTTTGTCAGAAAGAACCCGACTGCATGAGAGGGGACTGGACTTTTTATAGGATAAAGTGATTGAGTGCCAGGCCCGCCTTTCCAGGCCAGCTCTCAGCTTATCTGTCAACTCAGACTTCAACCAGCAGGGTGTGTGTTCAACGCTGGACCAACCAGGACGGTTTGAGCAGAGTTAACACCGAGACAACAGCCTGGCTCCAGCAGTTGATCTTGCGTGACAGCTTGATTATGAGCTTGATTGGACCTTGGGTCTGGCCAGGCTGGGACTGTCCTGCCACAGTCCACCAGCCAGGGGTCTTCCCAACGTGGGTCACTGGGAATGTGGGTCACCAAACCTGTTCCCAAGGTGGGTCACTGGGAATGTGGGTCACCTGTTCCCAACGTGGATCACTGGGAATGTGGGTTACCAAACCTGTTCCCAAGGTGGATCCTCCGACAGGTGATGGAGTTGGAGCAGCAAATGAAGCTCTTCCCGCAGTCGAGGCACTCGCAGGGCTTCCCTTACTGGTGGGTCCGTTGGTGTCTGGTCAAGTCAGAGGTCTGCCTGAAGCTCTTCCCACACTCCCCACACTTGTAGGGTCTCTCCCCAGTGTGGATGCGCCGGTGAGTAATGAGGGCAGAGTTCTGTTTGAAGCCCTTCCCACAGTCGGTGCAGCAGAAGGGCCTCTCATCCGTGTGTGTCTGCTGGTGCTTGAGGAGCTCCGAGCTGCTCCGAGACGTCTTCCCACACTCCTCACACTCATAGGGCTTCTCTCCCGTGTGCATGAGCTGGTGGGCGACGAGTTGAGAATTGTATGTGAAGTTTTTCTTGCATTCCCCACATTTGTAGGGTCAGGGCCCCCATTCCCCAGTGTGGATCTGCTGGTGACAGATCAGGCGGGAGCTGACGCTGAAGCCCTTCCCGCATTCCAAGCACTTGTAGGGCCGTTTCCCCGTGTGCACCCGGCGGTGGGTGAGGAGGGGGAGCTATAGAGGAAGGTCTTCCCACATTCCTCACACTCGAAGGGCCGTTCCCCTGTGTGGACACGCTGGTGGGCGAGGAGCTTGGAGCTGCTGTTGAAGCTCTTCCCACATTCCAAGCACCTGAAGGGCTTCTCCCTGCTGGGAGGCTGCTCAGGGACCACC
The DNA here is from genome assembly GCF_003945595.2 of Pipra filicauda. Classification (NCBI taxonomy): domain Eukaryota; kingdom Metazoa; phylum Chordata; class Aves; order Passeriformes; family Pipridae; genus Pipra; species Pipra filicauda. The sequence goes on along the minus strand of NW_024105174.1, from coordinate 54,688 downwards.
AGCTTGCAGCTCCGGCTCAAGCTCCGGCCGCCTTCCCAGCACAGGCTGGGTCTTTCCTCCTCAGAGCACCCTGGGCTGGCTTTGGAGCCCCTCCTCCTGAGGGATCTCCTGCCCTTTTCCTCCCCGCTGCCTTCCTGCGCCGTGGAGCCCTTCAAAACGGCCTCTCCCACCAGGGTCTGCCGGGGGGATTTGTCCTCCGTGCCCTCCGTCCTCAGCTCGGGGCCTGGGGCAGGAAGGAAGGACAGGGAGGGGATTTGCCTCCGGCCCAGAGGGAAGGGGGAGGAGAAGGAAGACAGAGAAAAAGGAGGGTAGAGAAGGAAAAAGGAAAGGAAGAAATATGGAGGGAAAGAGCAAGAAGAAAAAGAAACACAGAGAGGAAGGAAGAAGAAGAAGAAACAAAGAAGAAGAAAGGAAGAAAAAGGAAGGAAGAAGGAAAGATGAAGAAGGCCCAGAACTGGACACAGCACTCCAGGTGTGGCCTCACCAGTGCCAAGTACAGGGGAAGAACCACTGCCCTGGTCCTGCTGGCCATGCTGATCCTGAGAGAAGGAAGGAGCAAGGAGACAAGGAATGATGAAAAGGAAGGAGAAGACAGAACAAAGAAAAAGGAGAAAGGAGAGAAAGGAAGGAGAAGAAAGAAGGAGAGAAAGGAAAAAACATAAGGAAGAAGAAGAGGGAGGAACAAGGAGCAGGAAGAAGGAAGGAAAAGGAACAAGAAGTGGAAGTAAGAAGCTCAGGGAAAGGATTTGCCTCCGGCCCAGAGGGAAGGCCAAGGACATCCCCCCAAATCCGGCCCCGGCAGGACGGCGGCGGCAGCGGGGTTGTCCTGCAGCCGGGGGCGATGCTGGGCTGGGAGATACAGGACAAGACAGGGCAAAGGGGCACTGACTTCCTCCTCACCTGCCCGGGGGGCCCATGGCATCTTCCTCTTCCTCGCAGCCTCCTTCATCTGGCCAAGCTTTGGGAAGGACAAATCCTGATGGAGGGGAAAAACAAGGGCTGAGCGCATTGGGTTGGGGGTTCCTCCTACCCAAGTCCATCTCTAGAAGTCACTGGGCATCCTGTGTGCATAAAAACCTCCAAAACACCAAGTTTCAGCCCAAAAAGCCCCCCGAAACTCCAAAGTTCAGACCAAAAAAACCCATCCTTGAGTTCCCCCTCTCAAGTCTCTCCACTTTGGGGTTCTGGAGGCCCCCCTTTTTTTGGCTGTTGGGGGTCCCACATGTATTGGGGCCCCCCCTCTCCAGGGTCCCGCCCTCTCTGGGCTGCTGGGGGTCCCAGGAATCCCAGGGGTCTTCCCACTTTGGTATTCTGGGGGACCCCCTTCTCTGGGTTGCTGGAGGTCCTGCAGTTTCATGACCCTGGGCCCCCCTGGAGCCCCTTCCCAGTTCTCACAGCTCTCCCCCTTTCTCCCTTGCCTTGACCCTGGGACCACCCTGACCCCCAAATCTCCCTGTCTCCCCACTTCCCCACTCCTGCCTTATCCTGCAGGGTGCTCCTGGAGTGTCCCAGGGACCCCCTGAACGCCTCATTCCTGGACATCAGATCCCCCCTGCACCCCCTTATCCAGACCACCACCCCCTGCACCCAATTCCCTGGCTACAGAACCCCCTGCACCCCCTTTCCCGGCCATCCCGCCTCTCCCAGACTCCCTTTTCCTTTACCCTGGCACTCCCTGGACCCCCATTCCTGCCCATCAGGACCTCCCTGCACCTCCTCTCCACCACTGGGACTCTCACCCCCTTCCTCAGCTCCAGGACCCCCCTGCACCCCCTTTCCCAGCCATCCCACCTCTCCAAGTCCCCACACCCTCCCTTCTCCTTCACCCTGCCACCCCCTCCACCCCCACTCCTGCCTTTCCCACTCCCCAACCCCTCCTTTCCTCAACACCCGGCACCCCCTGAACTGCCCTTCCTGCACATCCCGGCTCTCCCCACCCACTGAACCCCCTTTCCCTCACACTGGAGGCCCCTGCACCCTCCTTTCCTGGACACAAGGACCCGAGAGACCCCCTGGGCCTCCTCTCCCAGTCTCTACATCCCCCCTTTTTCCTTCCCTCTGGGACACCCCCAAACCCCCATTCCTGGCCACAGGAACCCCCTGGCACCCCCTTATTCTGCACTAAGACCCCCCTGCAACCCCCTTTCCCGCCCAGCCCGCCTCTCCCAGCCCCCAGGCCCTGCTTTTCCTTCACGCTGCTACCCCCTGCACCCCCAGGCCTGCCTTTTCCACAACCCACAAGACCCTTTTCTTTGGAACACGGGGGGACCCCCTGAACCCCGGGTTCTGGCCATTCTCCCGACCCCCAGCACCTCCCTTTCCCCCACACCGCCGACCCCTGGCCAGGGGATCTCCCTGGACCCCCCATCCCACCTCTCCAGAGCCCCGCACTCCCCTTTCCTCGGCCCTGGCATCCCCCAAAACCCCCTTCCCCAGCACGCTGCCCCCCGACAGCCCCAACACTCACCCCAAAAACACTCCCAGGCTTCCCCCTCTCCCATCTCCCCACTTTGGGGGGCGGGAATTGGGGAACTCCCGCCACCGTTGGGGACAATCAAAGAGTTCCCGACGCGTGGCCGGGGCCTTTGTTCGGCCTGCCGGGAATTCCCAACAAACATCCCGGCCCCCATCAGCCGCTGGGGCCCGGGGGTCCCTCCTCTCCAGGGATCGAGCTGTGGGGACACGAAGGGACCCCCACGGGAACCCCTTTGCCGCTCTCCCACCTCCCCTTCTTCCCCTCTCCCACCCTTTGCCCGTCGCCCCCCCGCTGCTTTGGCAGTGACCCACCCCCTCTCTCGCTCACTTTGGGGCTCCCAGCCCCTCTTCTCCTTCCCCTCTGCCCCTTTGCCATCGGGGCCCCCCAACTCACCTCGAGCTCCCGGCTCGGGGGATGGAGCGGGGGGAGGAGGAGCGGGCAGAGGCAAAGGAGGAGGAAGAGGAGGAGCATCGCCCCCCTGAGCGGGCGGGGAGGGGGAGCTCGGCTGCGATGGGTTGGGGGTGTGCGGGGGGTTTTGGGGGGGGATGTTTGGGACTGAGCCGCAAATGGCCCTCGGGGGGACCTCGGGGGGTCCCCGGGAGGTGTTTTGGTTTTGTTGGGGGGGATCCCGGGGTGGGTTCCCGGCAGAGGCGGGAGGTGGGCGGGGGGATGCGGGGACCCCCCGCGGTGGGGGTCGGTGTTGCGGGGTCAGGCCCCGCCGCCCCCATTGTCAGCCCGGTGCCGGCGGGGGGGGACGCGACGAGCCCCTTTTTTAGGGCCCCCGGAGTGGGGAGAGCAGAGAGGGGCGACAGCGGAGCTGGGGGACCCCCGGCAGCCTGGGGGGGCGGGAGGGGAAGCGCGGAGAGGGGGAGCCCAGAGGGGTGGGGGGGCCGGGGACTCCCGGCCCTTGAAAGAGGGGGCTCCGAGAGGGGGGACCCCTGGGATTCCCGGCATCTGCAGCAGCCTAGAAAAGGCAGAACCCCGGAGAGGGGACCCCCAAAACACGAGGGACCTGCAACAGCCTGAACGGGGGGACCCCCAGAACCCCAAAGTGCAGAGAGCAGAGGGAGTGAACTTCGGGGAGGGTTTTTTAGAGCCTTTTCCACGGGCCTCCCTCCCCCTGCTGTGGTCTCCCTGTTTGTCAGCACACCCAGAGGGTGAAATCCAGGACTTGGCGATGCCACGAGGGGATTCAGGTGTTTATGGGAGGGGAAAAATCAGGGAAAAGGGGGAAAAAAACCCGGGCAAAGCCGAAAAACTCCGGCTGGAGGACTGACGATAGAGTTGGTGCGGGCAGAGCGGCGCGGCGTGCGCGCCTCCGTCTCGGTGTTCACTTCCGGCGCCGCCATGTTGGGGAGTTCGGCGGGGCGACTGGTGGGGGTCGTGGCGCTGGTCACGGGTGGGTTTTGGGGGGGGATTTGGGGGAGTTTTGTGGTGTTTTGGGGGCGAGAGGGAAGGGGAGACCCGCAGGGGAGGAGTGGGGGGGGACTTAGGGCGGGGAGACCCCCGGGAGGGACGCTGGGAGGGGTTAAAGGTGACACTGGTGATACTGGGATGGTCACAGACCCCTCTGGTGACACTAGATCCCACTGGTGACACTGGGAGGACACTGGGAGGGGTCACAGACCCCACTGGTGACACTGGGGGGGTTATTGGTGACACCGGGAGGGGTCACTGGTTAAAGTGGTCCCCACTGGTGCCATCGGGCAGTCATTGGTCCTCCGGGGCGCCAGGGGGCGCCAGGGGCGGTTCCCATACCCCTCAATGGCCCCGGTTATTCATTGGCCCTCCGAACCGCCAGGGGGCGCCAGCGGCATCGGCCGCGCCGTGAGCGGCCGCCTGGCCCGCGAGGGCGCGCGCGTGGCCGTGGCCGATCGCGACATGTCGGGGGTGGCGGCGACAGCGAAAGGGCTCCCCCGGAACTGCCCCCCCGACCACGGAGCTTTCCAGGATCGGATGTGGCCGATCCCAAAAGCGTCGCCGGGATGGTGAGGGGGGTGCAGGTAATGTCGCCGCCTCCCCCCCACCGGTGACATGTCGCGATAGCGTCACACCCTCCCCAGTGTCCCGCAGTGTCCCTGAGTGACCCCCGATATCCGCAATGTCGCCCTCAAAATTCCCAAATCCACCCCAAATCACTCCCAGAATTCACAAATTCCCACAAATTCCTTCCTATTCCCACAAAATTCCTGGGAAATCGCAGCCAAACGGCCCCAAATTGCAGGAAAAGCCCCCCCAAATCCACCCAAAATCGACCCAAATCCTCCCCAAATCACCCCCAGAATTCCCAAATCCCCACAAATCCACCCAACCCAGACCCAAATCCACCCCAAATCACCTCCAGAACTCACAAATTCCCCCAAAACTTGCAAATTCCCACAAACTCCCCCAAAATTCCATCCGATTCCCACCAAATTCCTGGAAAATCGCAGCCAGCCATCTCCAAATTGCAGGAAAACCTCCACAATTCCCTCCAAAATCGACCCAAATTCCCTCGCATTCCCCCCAGAATTCCCAAATCCCCAAAACTAGACCCAAATCCACCCCAAAATCACCCCCAAAGCTCCCAAATCCCCATGATTTCCCCAAAACTCACAAATTTCCTCAAAATTCCATCCGATTCCTACCAAATTCCTGGGAAATTGCAGCCAAATGCCCCCAAATTGCAGGAAAAAACCCCCAAATCTGCCCTAAATTAACCCAAATCCACCCCAGAATTCCCAAATCCACCCAACCCAGACCCAAATCCACCCCAAAATCACCCCCAAAACTCCCAAATCCCCACAAGTTCCCCCCAAATTCCCCAAATTTCCATCAAATCCCCACCAAGTTCCTGGAAAATTGCAGCCAAACGGACCCAAATCCCAAGAAAACCTCCCTCAAATCTGCCCCAAACCAACCTGAATCCACCCCAGGATTCCCAAATCCACCCAAATCCACCCAAAATGGACCCAAATCCTCCCCAATTCACCCCAAATGACCCCTCGATGTCCCCAAATGTCCCCCCAGGAGCACTTTGGGGTTCCCCCCCGTGTCCTGGTGTCCTGTGCCGGGATCACCCGCGACCGGATGTTCCTGGAGATGGGAGAGCGGGAATTCCGGGAGGTGCTGGGGGTGAACCTGGAGGTGAGAGGGGACACTGGGGACACTGGGGGGATTGGGGATGTTGGGGACATTGGGGGGACATTGGGGGACATTGGGGACATTGGGGGACATTGGGGGGACATTGGGGG
>NW_024105174.1:0-42104 GCF_003945595.2 Pipra filicauda | reverse complement strand
TCCAAACTATTGTGATCTCACCTGAAGATGTCCCTGCTAACAGAGGTCCTGTGTGTTCCCTCTGCTCTCTGGGCACTTGCATCCTTTGAGAGCTGCCCATCACTCTGGTAGCCAAGAGCACAGGGCAGGGGATCCCCTGGAGGGGGAGCAGAGACATCTTTCTGAGATCACCTTGCTCAGAGCCCCATCCAACCTGGCCTTGAATGTTTGCAGGGAAGGGGCATCCACCACCTCCCTGCAAATGTCTTCCTGTGTTTCATTCTCATCATCAAATGTTTCTTCCCTCTCTCTAGTTTGAACCTCCCCTCTTTTAGTTTAACTCCCTCACCCCCTGTCCTATTGTGACAGGCCCGACTGAACCCTTTGCCCACATGTCTCTAAAAAGCTGCCTTGAAGTACTTTAAGGCCCCAAGGAGGTCTCCCCACAGGCTTTTCTTCTGCAGGCTGAAGAGCCCCCACTCTCTCAGCCTGTCTCCATGCAAGAGGTGCTGCAGCCCTGGGATCCCCTTGGTGGCCTCCTCTGGAAGTGCCCCAAGAGGTGCGTGTCTTTGCTGTGCTGAGGAGCCCATGGAGCTGCAGGAGATGCCAGGGCTGGCAGGGGAATCCCCCCAAGCCATTGCCATTGCGGGCGGGTGCGTTGCAGACAGCCAGAGGAGCCCAGAGCTGGAGGCAGCACTGCAGGGGGGGTCTCAGCTGAGCGGAGCAGGGGGCAGAACCCCCCTCCCCTGCTGCCCACGCTGTGGGATGAGCCCAGGACACGGGGGGGTTGTGGGCTGTGAGCTCCCATTGCTGGCTCCCATCCTGCTTTTCATCCCCCACTATCCCCATGGCCTTGGATGCAGGGCTGCTCTCCATCCCTTCAGCCCCGAGCCTGGCCCTTGAGATCTGGGGGCATTTGACACCTGCTGGTTCCTTTGATCCCCTTTCCCATCCCTCCCAGAGCCCAGGGAAGGACTGAGGGGCCTTGGCTGATTGTCCCTGACCCTCCCCTGCCCCGACACCAAACTGTGCTCCTTGGGGATGGTGCTTGGACAGCCCCAGTCAGACCCTGTTTCCTGCTGTGCCCCCAAACCACCGGGTGCCCCAGGGGACGTGGGAACACACATGGACATGGGAAGGCACCCGTGGAGGTGGGAACACACACCCCCAGACAGACACAGAGCATTTGTTTTGCTGCAGGGGTTTATTGATTCTTGCAGGGAAATTGCCAGGGCACCCAGGGGATCAGGGGGGTCCTCCAGGGATGATCATCTCCTCATGCCGCTGGAGGGGGCCAGGACACGGGTGTCACCACCACTTCCAGTCCTGAAAGACAGAGCCCCAAACGTCATCCCCGGTGTCCACAGGGACATGGTAGGGGCCTTGTCCCCACCCTGTCTGTCTGCAGGGAGCTGGGGCAGGAGAAGGGAATTGGATGCTGAGATCCATGTGGCCCCAGAGCCCCTGAGCCCGGGATGCTGTGACACCTCCCCGAGCCCCTCCCTGCCCTCCCGGTGAGCCTGGGGGTCTGCAGAGCCCCCAGTGCAAGGCCAGGCTTGGGGGCAGCTCTGTCCAGCTGCCCTGGGACACGGAGCAGGGACAGCCCCCTGCGTGTCTCTCTGCTGTCCCCAAGCTCTGCCCACTGCAGAGGGCTCAGGGACCCCCCAGGGCCCTGCCAGGCTCCTTTGGGGGGCTGAGGAGCCTCCCATATTTCTCACCTGGACATGCAGAGAGGCAGCCGAGCGTCACTGGTGCAGCAGCTTCCCCAGGTCAACTTTGGGGGGCTGGGGACAAAGGCAGGGTTAGAGACACACTGGGGTGGACTGGGGCACACTGGGATGGACTGGGACACACTGGGATGCCAGGGGGGAGGTTGTGGCCATGAGAGCGGAGGGTGTGAGCCCAGCAGAACTCAGGGTACCCACCCTAGGCCTCCTCACTGGATGGATATTGATGTCTCCCTGTAGAGAGAGTGTGAGGTGTCACTGGTCATTGGGGTGTCCCCAGGCCCAGGAAGGATGGGGGGACTACATTTCCCCCAGTTTCCCACACTGGGGACATCCCAGCTCCAGGACTTACCTGGAGACATCCAGCTCCTCCTTGTCCTGCAGATGGCTGGGGAAGGAGAGCAAAGGTTTAAGCAGGATTGGCCCCTGTGGGGCTGGGGGAGGGACACGGGTGTCCCCAGACCCCCCAGCCCATGGTTGGTTTCTCCTCTGAGGGGGAAAATCCCTTCTGCTCCCCCAGCCCCACTGCACCCAGTTTCCCCCGGGATCCCTGTTCCTGCAGGGCCCAGGGTGGGGATGGAGACAAGGAGAGCCAGGGGAATTCAGGGCCTGCAGGAGGGTGGGGGGGAGGAGGAGGGGACCCAAAGAGGGTGAAGTGGGGGGAATTGGGGATCCCACAGGATGGGCATTGGGGTGTGGAAGGGATGGGACTGTGAGGGATGCGGGGGAGGAGGAAGGGATGGCAGTGGAGGGGACCCAGGGAATGAAGCAGGGCAGGGGTGGGGGCAAGAGAAATGGGGAACGGGAGAAAAGTGGAAGGGACTGGGAGAGTCTTTGGGACTGAGGGGTCAAGGAAGGGGATTTCTGGACATGAGTGTCATGGGCAATGGGAAAGGGGAAGGATTAGAGGAGAAAGAGGGGAAGAAATGGTGTGGGAATGATGCCCTGTGTGTGTGTGGTGGGGTGGACTGGGGTGTGTGGGAATAGAGTGGGGGCCCTGAGGAAGGGCCTCCCTGGTGCACACTGGGTTGGACTGGGGAGCACTGGGATGGCCTGGAGGGTGGTGGCCACCAGAGGGGAGGGTCTGGGCCCAGCACAAGCCCTGGTACCCACCGGGCCGCCGATGACGCCTCCCTGTAGAGAGACAAGGAGACGTCACTGGTCACTGGGGTGTCCCCAGAGCCAGGAAGGGATGGGGGGCCCAAAGTGCCCCCACTTCCCACACTGGGTGCCCCCCAACTCCCAGACTTACCAACTCGCAGAGTTCACCACTGGCCTCAAAGGGCTGCAGGAGGAGAGCAAAGGTTTGGTTGGGGTTGGCCTTGTGGGGCTGGGGGGACACGGGTGTCCCCACCCCCTCCAGCCCCGGCTGCCCCCCGGGCTGAGCGGGGCTCTTTGGGATTGCGGCTCCCAGGCAAGTTGGGGACACCAGTGCAGGGGGAAAGGCAAGGCATTGAGGGCAAAGCCTGGAGGAAAGGCCCTGGGAAGGGGCCATGGCAGGGCATTCCCCAGTTGGTGCCAGTTCAGCCTGGCCAGGCCTTGTCCCACTTGAGCCCAGGGTGGAGCTTGGGCCTGTTTGTCCTCCTTGGACTCCAGTGGGGCTTGGCCCAGTTCCACCCAGTTTGGGTTGGGCCTTTTGCCTTGGCTGGGAAAGAGAGGAGATGGTGGGGAGATGCCCCAGGAGACCAAGAGCATGGGATGGGGAGGCCCAAAAAGGTGGGATTTGGGGTCAGAAAGAGCAGGAAGCGTTGGGACTGTGCCAGGACGGAGCCGGGTGCAAGCATCCCGTGAGGAAGCGGAGCTGCAGCAGCAGGAGTTGAATTGTGGGAAGGGGAAGGAGAGAGGGAATTGTGGCCAGAAGAAAGTGGCCTGGCCCGGGGCTGGGGGTGCTGGGGAGTGCTGGGGGAGCCCCTGGATTGGGAAGGGGCCCATCCCTGAGCCCATGGCCGTGGCATGGGGGCCTCACCTTGGCATCTGCCGGGGGGCTCATCAGGATGGTGAAGAGCAGGGCCACGCTGAGCACAGCGACCTTCATCTTCCTCTGGGCCTGGGCAGCGCTGGCTGAGGCTGCACAAGGGCAGGAGCACATTTATCCCTGCCGGGACTCCTCCCTGCCCCCTCCCCGAGAGCCCCCGGGGCAAAGCCCGGCTGGGCACAGCCCCCAGCCCTGGCCACAAGCCCAGCCCTGGCACAGAGTCCATCCCGCCTGCGGCACCCATCCAGCCACCTTCCCCGGCATCCCTCCAGCTTCCTGCACGGGGCAGCTGCCCCTGGAAGGGCCCAGGCCCCTGGGGGTGCCAAGGGGGTGGGCAGGGAGCTGAAAGCAGCTGCATACCCTGTGGGGACAATCCCACACAACACAATCCATCCTCCAACGGCCCCCAAAGCCTGATCCCCCCATTTCCTCCTGCCCATCCCTTCCCAGAGCTTTCCCTCTGGGACACCCCAGAGCTGACCCAGGCCCCAGATCATCATGTCTGTCCACAATTGTCCCTGTTCCACTCCAGCCTTGTGGGGAAAGAAGGGGGCTGCCACTGAATATGATTTGAGAAAATTCCACCAACTTAGGTGGGAGAACAATGGGGGACCTGGGCAGTGGGAACAGCCCCATGACTGGGATCTCCAGGCACTGGAGGCACTGGGGAGCACTGGGCAATGTTGAGCACCTGGAGACAAGGGGTAGGCTTGGGGAATTGCTCCGATGTGTCAGATCCCAGATCCAGCCCTCCCCATTTCCCAGCACTGCAGGCCCCAAATGGGTCCAGTCTCCAGCCCCAGAGCAGAGCCCAGGGGGGAAGATTCTCTGCCCTGGCCCTCCCTGTTCCTCTGCAGGCCATTTCTCTTTCCCACTCTGCTCTCATGAGTCCCATTCCATGGTTCAGTCTTTTCAGGGGTGCTGTGCCCCCAGAAGATGCTTTTCAAAGCCCAAGGGAGGGTTCCACTCCCCATTACACTCTTGCACTGGCCAGATGGGACTGCTAAAGGGCAAGTGAGCCTTCCTGAGCAATCCTTTGCTCTCCAGTCACCGATCAGCTCATGGAAGGGAACCAGGAAGCCCCGGGGGGTGTGATATTGTCCTTGGCCATCTGTCAGAGTGGCAATTGGCACATTGGGTGCCCTTTGACCTGCAGCATCCCCACAAGGGAAGTCTCTTCTGAAGGCCCAGGCAAGGGAAACAGCTGTTGAATCTTCTCCCTTCTCCAGGCAGCTCTGCCAAGAGCCCACTGGTTCCATGAGGGTCCCTGACAGACCCTCTCTGGAGTTGTTCTCTGCCAAGGATGAACGGAGCCTCCAGGCCAGTCACAACAGGGAGCTTTGGCCACTCCTTCCCAGTCAGACCATCCTCAGCCTCCAACACAGACACTCCATGGGATCCTCCCGTCCCTCCAGAGAAAAAGATGGATTCTGCCCCTTTGTCACGGGCTGTTTCAGAGCTCACTCTGCACCAGTGCCCAGCAGAGATTTCTGTTCCCGTGGGGCTGATGTGCCAGGCCATTGATCCCACACATCCCAGGAACCCTCAGGGCCCCTTTCTGAGGCCGGGCTGACCCTGTTCCTGCTCAGGGGATTGATTTCTGGGGTTTGTTACTGCAAAGCAGAAGTACCTTGAGCAGAGTCAAAAGTCAGACCAGCCCTTCTCCTCTGCCCAACAGACACTGGAGCAGGAGTTCTCCTGCACAAATGCTTTTGGCCTTTGGTTTTCCTTCCAGTTTCTGGACCTGAGCTTTCAGTCTCCAGGGAGGTTCCCCCTCCCACTCCCTCATGGCCAAGCCCCAGTCCCACAGACAGAACCTCGGGGTGACACTTGGGCTGTGCCACCAACAGCCTTTCCCTGGAGCAGGAAAAGGTCAGCTCTTCCTGGCTGAGACAGTGGTCAGCAGGAGAGGGGAGGACATCCTTAAACGCTGGGACATGTGCTGAGACACAGCCCCGAGGGGGGCAGTGGGGTTCCCACTCAGCTCCTGCAGCTGACTGGCCAACCCACCTGCCCTGGGAGCCTCCCAGCCTGCCCAGCTCGTTAACCCCAGGCTGTTGGCACATGTTCAGTTGGTGTCCAGTGCCATCCCCCTGACTGGCATCTCCAAGGCAGCCTGGGCCTCTCCTGCGTCAATGTTCCTCAGTGATGACCCTGTGGGCAGTTCCTTCATTCCTGTCCAGATGAATTCAGCACACAAATGATGTCATGGCACATGTGCATCTGGGCAATAATCCCCCCCTGGCACACTCTGGTCTCTAACAAATGGGGCACAAAGCAGAAACAGTCCAGAGGAAAATCTTCCTGGGCACTGCCGCCTCCTTGGGCAAGTTCCAGAGCAAATAGTCAAGGCAGTTGCCTGGAATGTTTTCCCAGCTGTCCCACAACAGATCTGTTCTGGCCCCACAGTGCCCCAGAAAGAGAGAAACCTTAACAAATGCCCCGGAAGGTCACACAACAATCACAGCCATTGACAGTTCTCAGGAACCACTTCTCAGGGTGTTTTTACTTCTTTGAAGCCGTGACAGGCATCTGTATCATCATGGGAACAAACCCAGGGACACCTGGGATTCCCTGTGGATCAGGCAAAATTTCCTCTGCCTTCAGAACCCAAAACAGGTTTTCACCACCAGACCCTTTGATCCCCAGCTCGGGACTCCTAAAAGTGCTTCTCACACCCTCATAGGCAGAGCACTAAACCAGAGCATTATTTTCCTGTCCCACAGGCTGCTGGATGGATTTGGAAGTGGATGGAGATTGGGAAGCACAGCTTGAATGACTGTGGCACATATCAGACAGAAGGAGTTTCCAGAGGAACCATGGCACCTGTTTGAAGATCAACAGGGGATTGGGAGACACAGGATCCACCTCAAGAAATGGGACACGGGTGTCTGAGCCAACCTGGGAAGGAGGGATTTCAACTAGGAAAGACATGGGAAGGGCAGAGTTCTGGAGACCAGCCAGGCACCAAGACAAGGCTCCAGTGGGGAAACTTCCAGGAAGGTCCAGCAGCCCAGGGAGCGGCCCCAAGGCCTGACAAGGGGGTGTCCTCTTGCAGCCCTCCTGGCAAACAGACCCTCTCCGACACCTCAGTGAAGTGCCTGGAGAGCAAAGCACAAGGTAGGGAAACAAACACAGAGATTTGGAGATCCTGTGCAGTTGGAGACCTGGATCTCCCAGAGAGATGGTGGGATGGCTCCAGGGTTGGAGTGTTGTCATGAACGGCTCCAGGGGTTTTGGCAAAGCAGGCCAGGAAGGGGAGCGGTGGAGTCGCCCCTTCTGGAATAGAAAACCAGCCCTGAGGAGTCTCTGACCCAGGAGAGCAGTGAAAAGAAATGGCGGAAGAAAGACTTTCCCGTGGTCAAGGGGGATCTGGGTTGAGATCTCCTGGGCAAACTTGGCATCCACAAGTCCATGGGCCCTGTCAGGTGCATTTGGGAGCACTAAGGGAGCTGCTGGACACCACAGGGAGGCCACTGCTGATGATCTTTGAAAGGCTGTGTCAGTCAGGAGAGGGGCCTGAGGGCTGGATGAGAGCCAGTGTCATCCCACTCTTCCAAAAGGGCAAGAAGGACCCAGGGAGCTGCAGGCCAGTCAGCCCCACCGCCATCCCTGGAATGGGCTGGAATGGCTCATCCTGGAGGCCCTCTGAGCACGTGGATGACAGGGAGGGGATCAGGAGTGGTCAGCATGGATTCACCAAGGGCTGACCCACCTGATTGCCATCTAGGATGGCCCAGCTGGCTGGCAGGAGGAGAGCAGAGCTGTGGGTGTTGTGTGCCTGGAGCTCAGCAAGGCTTTGGGCGCTGCCCCCACCTCAGGGCTCCGGCCTGTCCTGAGGGCAGCAAGGGAGCCCCAGGGCTGTGGGGTGCCCCAGGACCTGCTCCTGCCCGTGCCCCCAGCTCTGCCCTGCTCTGCCAGGCCTGGGGGGAGCCCGGGTGTCCAGGCTGCCTTGACCTCCCCCATTCCCAGACTGCCCAGATCAGACAGGGCTGGAAAGCCCTGGGATTGCTGAATGGCTTCCTGCTGCCTCAGGCCATGGGCAAACAGGGCTTATCAGAGGTGCTGGCAGGGACAAACACCCCTCCTGCTGGCAGGGGAGCTCTGTTTGCCCAATTAGCTCCAAGTGGCTGCCTGGGGACAAGGGCCCCTTCAGGCTGTCCCTCTGCATGGCCACACTCTGCCCAGGGCCAGCGCTGGCGTGGGCCCAGAGACCTGGAGAGACACTGTGTGGGGACAAGGGCTTGTGGGGAGCTGAGGCCAAGTCCCAGCCAGGGACAGAGCTGGACACAGAGCCTTGTTGGGGATGGGGTCCCTTGGAACCCCCCCGTGTGGGGCAGCTCTGCAGAGCGGGACCCAGGTGATGTGGGTGGCCCCGGGTGTGACAAAGGCAGGACAAGACAGGGGATCTTCCCCCTGGGCTCTGCTCTGGGGCTGGAGACTGGACCCATTTGGGGCCTGCAGTGCTGGGAAATGGGGAGGGCTGGATCTGGGATCTGACACATCGGAGCAATTCCCCAAGCCTACCCCTTGTCTCCAGGTGCTCAACATTGCCCAGTGCTCCCCAGTGCCTCCAGTGCCTGGAGATCCCAGTCATGGGGCTGTTCCCACTGCCCAGGTCCCCCATTGTTCTCCCACCTAAGTTGGTGGAATTTTCTCAAATCATATTCAGTGGCAGCCCCCTTCTTTCCCCACAAGGCTGGAGTGGAACAGGGACAATTGTGGACAGACATGATGATCTGGGGCCTGGGTCAGCTCTGGGGTGTCCCAGAGGGAAAGCTCTGGGAAGGGATGGGCAGGAGCACATGGGTGGATCAGGCTTTGGGGGCTGTTGGAGGATGGATTGTGTTGTGTGGGATTGTCCCCACAGGGTATGCAGCTGCTTTCAGCTCCCTGCCCCCCCCCTTGGCACCCCCAGGGGCCTGGGCCCTTCCAGGGGCAGCTGCCCCGTGCAGGAAGCTGGAGGGATGCCGGGGAAGGTGGCTGGATGGGTGCCGCAGGCGGGATGGACTCTGTGCCAGGGCTGGGCTTGTGGCCAGGGCTGGGGGCTGTGCCCAGCCGGGCTTTGCCCCGGGGGCTCTCGGGGAGGGGGCAGGGAGGAGTCCCGGCAGGGATAAATGTGCTCCTGCCCTTGTGCAGCCTCAGCCAGCGCTGCCCAGGCCCAGAGGAAGATGAAGGTCGCTGTGCTCAGCGTGGCCCTGCTCTTCACCATCCTGCTGAGCCCCCCGGCAGATGCCAAGGTGAGGCCCCCATGCCACGGCCATGGGCTCAGGGATGGGGATGCTCCTGCCTGCAGGAGAGTAGCTCTGCTGCAGGATGGAATTGTGGCTGTGATCCCAAAAATCCTTGCTCTGGCCTCTCCCTCTCCCAGTCCAGAGGATCCTCTGCTCTCCCTGACCTCCAGTGCTGGGCACTGCAGCTTCTCCCTCCCACTATTGCCTCTCTTCACTCCACTTCCACTGCAAATCTCCCTGTGCCCAGAGCCCCAGATGCTCAGGGAACCTGACCAGGGAGGTCCCTGACAAGGGAGGTCCACTGTCAATTGCTGGGAGGGCCCCCACCTGTTTCTTTTAATGGTGCTCCCAAATCCCACCCCTTGGGCCTCCCATCCCATCTTTTTGGTCCCCTCAGGCATCTCCTCCCCAGGATCTGCTCTGTGTCCTACCCAGGGTCCCCAAATATCCTCCCATTAAGCATTCCCAAAGCTTTTCTTTCCATCCTTCTCCTCAGATCTTTGCCTTTCACCCAGGCCACTGCCCTGGTACCTCCCAAGACCATTCCTTGCCTCCCTCTCCACTCCCAACCATCTCCCAGTGCCCTCGTTTTTGTCCTCCTCCATCCTCCTCCTCCTGTCCCCACCAAGCCTCTCCCTTGCAGTCCCCATGTCCCCACACTTGAATTCCTTTCCCCTCCCCTGCATCCCACACAGGGCCCCTTCAACACCCCAATCCCAGTCCCGTGGGCTCCCCAGTTCCCCCCAGTTCAGCATCTTTGGGTCCCCCCCAACCTCCTCCCTGCAGGCCCTGAATTCCCCTGGCTCTCCTTGTCTCCATCCCCACCCTGGGCCCTGCAGGCACAGGGGTTGGAGGTGAAACTGGGGGCAGTGGGAGCAGGGGGAGCAGAAGGGATTTTCCCCCTCAGACGGGGGCAGCCCTGGGCTGGGTGGTCTGGGGACACCCGTGTCCCTCCCCCAGCCCCACAGGGGCCAATCCTGCTTAACCCTTTGCTCTCCTTCCCCAGGCACTCTTGGCAGGAACCCAAAATGATCTGCAGGTGAGTCGGACTGGAGGGCATCCAGTCTGGGAACTGGGGGACACTTTGGTCCCCCCATCCCTCGCTGGCACCGGGGACATCCCAGTGACCAGCCAGGGCTCCTGGTCTCTCTCCAGGTGGATTTAGTGGAAGTTGGGATCCTGAAGACAGCTCAGGTGGGTACCAGGAGTTCTGCCTGAGTCGGGTCCTCCCGTCACATGGCCATGACACTCCTAAGCCATCCCAGTCTGCCCCAGTATACCCCAGTGCACCCTACTGCCTCCTCAGAGAACACCCTGCCCCCCCGAATTTTCCCAGGAACCCACTTCCCGAGGGCCCCTGTTGCATTCCAATCCCTGACACCACAGGGCTCCCCCCAGATGCCCCAGGATCAGCCCCTCCCCAGCTGTGCCTCTTTGCCAGGACCCCCCAGTGCTCCTGGGCAGGACCACACAAGCTCCTGGACCCCGTTTCTGCCCAGAGGCACCTTCCCCAAGGACCCCATTGCTTGCCCCAGGCTCCCAGTACATCCCAGTTCAGCCCAGTGTGTCTCTAACCCTGCCTTGTCCCCAGCCCCCTGTGGTTGAGAAGGTGGTGGGGCTTGTTCGTGAGAAACGTGTGGCTGCATCCCTGGATGTCTGAGGTGAGCAGTGCCTGCAGGGAGAGGGGTCAGGACAAGGCCCCTCTCAAGTCCCATTGGACATCATGGGTGACATTTTGGGCTCTGTCTTTCAGGACTGGAAGTGGTGGTGACACCCGTGTCCTGGCCCCCTCCAGCGGCATGAGGAGATGATCATCCCTGGAGGACCCCCCTGATCCCCTGGGTGCCCTGGCAATTTCCCTGCAAGAATCAATAAACCCCTGCAGCAAAACAAATGCTCTGTGCCTGTCTGGGTGGGTGTGTTCCCACCTCCACGGGTGCCTTCCCGTGTCCATGTGTGTTCCCACGTCCCCTGGGGCACCCGGTGGTTTGGGGGCACAGCGGGAAACAGGGTCTGACTGGGGCTGTCCAAGCACCGTCCCCAAGGAGCACAGCTTGGTGTCGGGGCAGGGGAGGGTCAGGGACAATCAGCCAAGGCCCCTCAGTCCTTCCCTGGGCTCTGGGAGGGATGGGAAAGGGGATCAAAGGAGCCAGCGGGTGTCAAATGCCCCCAGAGCTCAAGGGCCAGGCTCGGGGCTGAAGGGATGGAGAGCAGCCCTGCATCCAAGGCCATGGGGATAGTGGGGGATGAAAAGCAGGATGGGAGCCAGCAATGGGAGCTCACAGCTCACAACCCCCCCGTGTCCTGGGCTCATCCCACAGCGTGGGCAGCAGGGCAGGGGGGTTCTGCCCCTCTGCTCCGCTCAGCTGAGACCCCCCTGCATTGCTACCTCCAGCTCTGGGCTCTTCTGGCTCTCTGCAACGCACCCACCCGCAATGGCAATGGCTTGGGGGGATTCCCCTGCCAGCCCTGGCATCTCCTGCAGCTCCATGGGCTCCTCAGCACAGCAAAGACACGCACCTCTTGGGGCACTTCCAGAGGAGGCCACCAAGGGGATCCCAGGGCTGCAGCACCTCTCGCATGGAGACAGGCTGAGAGAGTGGGGGCTCTTCAGCCTGCAGAAGAAAAGCCTGTGGGGAGACCTCCTTGGGGCCTTCCAGTACTTCAAGGCAGCTTTTTAGAGACATGTGGGCAAAGGGTTCAGTCGGGCCTGTCACAATAGGACAGGGGGTGAGGAAGTTAAACTAAAAAAGTGTAAGTTCAGACTAGAGATAAAGAAGAAATATTTCATAGTGAGAATGCTGAAACACAGGAAGACATTTGCAGGGAGGTGGTGGATGCCCCATCCCTGCAAACATTCAAGGCCAGGTTGGATGGGGCTCTGAGCAAGGTGGTCTAGGAAAGATGTCTCTGCTCCCCCTCCAGGGGATCCCCCGCCCTGTGCTCTTGGCTACCAGAGTGATGGGCAGCTCTCAAAGGATGCAAGTGCCCAGAGAGCAGAGGGAACACACAGGACCTCTGTTAGCAGGGACATCTTCAGGTGAGATCACAATAGTTTGGACCAACATGTTCAGGCTCTACAGTTTTGCCTCTCTGTGGTTGCACACAACATTTGGAAGAGTCTGATAACCACGAGGTGCCACAGTGTCACAGGG
This sequence comes from Pipra filicauda, assembly GCF_003945595.2. Classification (NCBI taxonomy): domain Eukaryota; kingdom Metazoa; phylum Chordata; class Aves; order Passeriformes; family Pipridae; genus Pipra; species Pipra filicauda. The sequence goes on along the minus strand of NW_024105174.1, from coordinate 30,034 downwards.
TCCCCTTGGTGACAGGAGGTCATCAAGTGTCCCACGGACTTGTGGGGGTAGAGTTTTTGGAGGTGTTCTCTGACCCAGTCTTCCATGAGCAAGGCAAGATCTTCCTTCCAACATTCCTATAGCCTGGTCTCCCGGACCAGAGATCCCTGAGGGTTGGTCTTGTCAGTGCAAAGGTGTTCAGTAACTCTGCCTTCTCTGCATCCTTGCCATGAGCAGAGCGGCTCAGGGGGCTCCTGGGGGTCTCTGCACACGAGATCCCCCTCACACTCTTAAGGGAACTTCCCAGGCTCACCATTCCCAAGACTCCCTGGCAGTCACTCTCCCACCAGCCCAGACTGGCACTGCTGACACTCAGGCCCCTTCCCAGCAGCAGCAGCTCCAGTGACCCCACGGGTCCCCTGTGACTCCCCACACCCCCCACTCTCACAGTCAGACCAGGTTTCCTCACTGCTTCCACCCCAGGTTTCCTGTGGCCGAGTCTCTGATATCTTAAAAACAGTAAAACAATTTATTTCTAGTGAAGAAACACAGAAGCAGCCTGAGCTGGTGCCTCGAGGAAGGACCCCCAACAAAAAACTCTATGGGGTTTTATCCCCTCACACTCCAAGTACACAAACTGCTCTTCCTGCTGAGTCCTGGGCTCCTGCCCTGTCTCCAAGTGTCCTCTCCCTTGGCTGCTCCAGGGTCAGCAGCTCACGGCCTTTGGTCTGAGGCCCCTCACCCAGAGCTCATCCCACAGCTCCAACTGCAGCTGCTCCCTGAGCCACCTGCACCCACGGGATTCCTCAACCCTGGGCACCACGAGGCTCCTGACAGTGTCCCAGGGTCCCTTTGGTTCCATGAGCCCCCACAGTGTCCCAGGGTCCCTTTGGGTCCATGAGCCCCCACAGTGTCCCAGGGTCCCTTGGGTTCCATGAGGCCCTGTGGTGTCACAGTGGCCCCTTGATTCCATGAAGCCCTGTGGTGTCACAGTGACTCCTTGATTCCATGAGGTTCCACAGTGTCCCAGGGCTCTAAACGGGACATGATGGGGGAGGGGCACAAGCTCAGGCTTGTTCCGGGAAATCTGTGGGATAACATGAAAAACTTAGAGGGACAAGGTACCCGTGAGGGCCCCTCTGAGGTGACTCTGAGATGGAACAGCCACACTGGAGCACAGCTGATGTCTCACAGAGATGAGCCAGGGACTCCTGGGATAATGGAAGCCAACAGGGAACCATCAGAGAAATCCTCTCGTAGCAAAAGGAGGCTCAAGAGGGAACAAACACCTCAATCAAGAAATTTCCCACTTTAGTCAGCTTGGTGCCAAGCTTGTTTTCACAGACAGTTACTGTCAGAGTTGATCATTAGACCACTGAAACTTTAAGTTTCAAACTTAAAAGCTTCAATGAAGAAATCCTGGGGGAACTAAAATCTGGACACATGGAATCCAGAATTTAGAGCCCTCCAAGAACATGTGAAGTAACCACAAGGTAATGAAGAGACTAACAAAGACAATTCATCCTGTGCTGGAAACTTCCTGCCTGGTATAAGTAATAATAAGACTGTTCTTGCAAAACTTGTGCTACAGTCCTAATTGGTTTAGCAGTAGAGTAGAAAGTTACTGTTTATGCAGCCTTTGACCCCATTTTAAACCAGCCTTTGACCCCCATTTTGAAGCAGCCTTTGACCCCCAGTTTGAAGCATCTGTATAGTTTGCTGAGGAACAAGAGACCCCAGCAGCTGCAAGGGATAGGGAAGCCCCTGCTTTGAAGTTTGGTGATCAACTCCCTTCATTTGTGGCCAGAATGGGACAGTTCATCGGGTTCCTGAGACTGTCCAGAGACAGGCGAGAGGGGAAGAAAGGGTAAGGAAATGTCATAATCTGGAAAGGAGTCCACAGGGAAAGACTGAGGAATCTCATCAGTGAGTAAATGTGGGAACTGGGGGAAAGCAAAAGGAAAATGCCCAAGGGGCACAAAAGTTCAGTGCCCAAGAGGGGCAAAAATCCAGATAGGGGATGTGGCAAAAAGGGTGACAACTCTTATATTCCTCCAGATAGTCCCTGAGGTAAAACGTTGGAATTTTGTGGTGATGCGTGGTTCAAGCAAATTTCTTCCATAAAACTAGAGCATATGAAAGAAGGAGAGAACCAAAGCAAGAATAAATAGGAAATGAACTCAACTCAAAAGAGAGATTATAAGTCAGAATAACAATTTAATAAAATAATACAATAAGTACAATTATACAGACAAACAATTGATTTTAACCCACAAAACCCAAATATATAACCCAGCACCTTGGGGCATGAACAGAGTGGTGTTCTTTGGGCCCCCTGAGTCCAAAGGAAAAGGTGAGGGGAAAACCTGTTGGTGAGAGTGCTGGTGCAGTCTGGTCAAGAGTGGTGATTGCAGTCCAGCTGAGGGTGGTGGTCTCAGGCTGGTTGAGAGCGGGGAGCTGCAGTCTTCCTCTGGATCCCACGAGTGGTAAAAAAGGTTCCAAAACTCCAAGTTTATATATTCTCTAGTTCAGGCAGGAATGCTCAGTCCTTCCCTCAGAGCGGGGTATTCCATAAAAGGGTGTGAGGACAGGAACATATTCCTATCTTGCAGGCCTCTTAATGCCTAGTTTATAGCCTGAGGAGTCAGGCTCTATGTGCAGATGGTGTAAATGCTCTATTGATAACAGTTTCTGGGAAATGGCATGGAAGGCTATAGAATACACAGTTTTGGGTTACACCCATCCAGTGATGAACTGGTCTCAGCTGTCCTAACTAGGACATCGGGACACTGCAGAAACTCCTGAAAACAGAGGAACCTGAGACTGTGCAGAACCTGAGGGCAGAAAGGAGCCATGGGGACACTGCAAAACCTCGTGGAATGAAGGGGCCACTGCTTCACCTCTGGGTCTCGTGGAATCAAAGGAAACCTGGGACACTGGGGAAACTCATGGAAGCAGGGAGACCCTGGGACACTGTGGGGCCTCACGGAATCGAGGGGCCATCGGGACACTGCAGGACCTTGTGGGGCCAAAGGAACCCTGGGCTGCTGCAGAACCTCACGGAGCTGGGAAGCTGCTGTGTGGGGCCCCCACGACGAGTGGCTGAGGCTGCTGAAGGAGAAGGGGAATGAAGCCAATTTGCAGAAGTGGAAGCCGTGGGCAACACCACTGAGCCCCCTTGCCACGGTCAGTTACCATGGCAACCATCGTACGTTCCCATCGTGTGCTGGGTTAAAAGTAAACCGGAGGGAGAAATGAACCCACCCGAGGGATTACAAGTCAGACTTACAATTTACTGAGAAGATTACAATAAATACAATGATACAGAGAAAACTGGTTTTAACCCCCAGAAATAGCTGTATAAGCCAGCAGCCTGGGACAAGAACAGAACAGTGCTGAGCACCACGTGGCCCCCCAGGGTGCAAAGGACAAGGGAAAGCTGTTGGTGCTGATGATGGTGGCAGTTGTGTTGAGGTAATGATGGCAGTCCTGTGGAGAGTGCCAATCCCAGTCCTGTTGGAGTTCTGGTCCTCCTCTCCATCCCACGAGTGGTAGCAGAAGTGCCCAAAGCCCAAGAGTAAATGTGCTCAGGTTCAGGTGGGGATGTGCAGCACCTCCCCCAGGGCAGGGAGTTTCACAATGGGTGATTTAACTCTGTGAGTCCCGGGGTATTTTTGGAGCGTGTGATGGTCTGGGTGTTGCAGCTGCCTGTTCTGCCAGTCCAAGGCGGCCCATTGGCAGAGATGACCCCTCAGGCTGGGGGTGAAGGTGCTAATGCCTCCCCGAGGGGAGTTATCCCAGCTGAGTCCTGGGTGTGAAGACAAAGGAACACTCCTTGCACAGTTCTTTCCCAGCCAGCTGGTCGGCTGAGGTGTCAGGTGGTCCCTGGGCAGCTGCTGCAACAGATCCATTGTTAAGAGTCCATCAGAAATGCCACAGAGGGTGTGGAATACACAGTTTTGGTTGTAGCCACACAGTGATAAACTGGTCCCGGTTCTTGCAACTAGGAGAGATTGTTAGGGTTGGTTACCATGGCAACAATCATGCACTCCCATGGCAATGGTCAGTTACCATGGCAACCATCGGACATTCTCATTGCTATGGTAAGTTACCATGGGAACCAGCATACATTCTCACTGCCACGGTCAGTTACAATGGCAACCATCATACATTCCCATTGCTGTGCTTGGTTACCATGGCAACCATCACACATTCCCATTGCTACAGCCGGTTACCATGGCAACCATCATACATTCCCATTGCTAGGTCAGTATCCTTGGCAACCATCATACATTCCATTGCTATGGTCGGTTACCATGGCAACCATCATGCTTCCCACTGCTTCACTTTTTTACCATGATAACCATCACACATTCCCATTGCCTCGGTCATTTACCATGGCAACCATCAGACATTCCCATTGCTATGGCCGGTTACCATGGCAACCATCAGACATTCCCATTGCTATGGCCGGTTACCATGGCAACCATCAGACATTCCCATTGCTATGGCCGGTTACCATGGCAACCATCAGACATTCCCATTGCTATGGTCGGTTACCATGGCAACCATCAGACATTCCCATTGCTATGGCTGGTTACCATGGCAACCATCAGACATTCCCATTCCTATGGCTGGTTACCATGGCAACCATCAGACATTCCCATTCCTATGGCCGGTTACCATGGCAACCATCAGACATTCCCATTGCTAGGGTCGGTTACCATGGCAACCATCAGACAGTCCCATTGCTATGGCCGGTTACCATGGCAACTATCAGACATTCCCATTGCTAGGGTCGGTTACCATGGCAACCATCAGACATTCCCATTGCTGCGGTCAGTTACCATGGCAACCATCACACATTGCCATTGCTATGGTCTGTCACCACAGTGTCCTGGTTAGGGAGCAGAGGGGGCAGTTTAGCGCTTTGTGGGTGTCACCAAGTTATTTATCCTGTACCATCCATGCCATCCCTAGGGCTGTGCTTCCAGCAGGAAAAGCCGGGGCTCTGCACCACAACTGCTCCCTCCTGCCCCGCTCTCTGCAGGGCAGGGACTGTCAGCATCACTCCTGTGCTCCCCGTCCTCTGCCCCGCTGCTCCCCCTCATGTTTTCCCCAGATCGGGACGATGGACCTTTGGTGCTGAAAGGGGAAACCACGACGGGCCGTGGTGCTGAACCACAGCTCTGAGCAGGACGGGGCGGTTGGGGGGCAGCCTCAGCCCCCTCAGCCCTCGGGTTGGGAGGAGAAGAGAGGAGCCAGCGCGGGACTGAGCCCAGGGAGCGGCTGTGCCACACGGCCGGGACGACCCAGCTCCCGGGGCTTGGCTTGTCCTTGGTTCTCCTTGTTGTTGGGCTGAGGGGTTGGACACGTTACCCTTGGGAGCTCCCCCACAGCATTGCCTTTGTCCGGGGGCACCGCACGGACACGTCACTTGGGGAGCACCCAACATCTTGTCTGTGTGCCCGCTGGTGACCCCTTTTGGGAGTGAAACACCTTCTCTTTCTGGATACTTTTGCTGGTGATATTGCTGTTGTGACTGTGCGTGTCTTATTCCATTGCTCTGTGCTTTTAGTGAATTGTTATCTCCACCCAGAGTCTCTCATTTTTTGTTCCTCCCTCACCAGAAGGGGCGTGGGAAAAGGAGTGACTTATGTGAATTTTAATTTCCTGATGCTGCTAAAACCACCACACCTGCCATGCACCAGGAAAGATGGAATGATGCAGTGGGTGCTGGGACCTGCCAACATTGGGATGCGCATTTAGCAAAGGCCACCTGGTCACTCAGCACTGGGGGATGTGCCAATCGGGCTGGCCCTGTCCAATCCAAGTTTTTACGTGCCATGGAAAGGGATAAAGTTCCTGTAGTGCACATTAAAAACATGCTGAGAAGACAGTCTGGGTTATTCCTGCTTCAGGCAAAGGGAAGTGCACCCGTGGGATTCACGTGTCTCAAGGACACGGATGCGCTTGGTGGGGAAGGAGGGAAAGATGGGAAATCCAGTGTGTGCCTTGAAGGGACTGGATTTTGGGTGGGAACAGCCAAGGAATTCAGTTGTGTTACGGTGGTAACTCTCTAACACTGCATTCTCACTGCTGTGGCCACTCTTTGCCGTGTCAGGGGTATTACAGTGAAAATCACTGAGAGAAATGAACAATGAGCTTGGAGAAGACCAGACAAGCACAGCGGTGATGGAACAAGAACTGGCTGCAACAGGCAACAATCTCACAGCAGACAGCATTTTTCCTGCCCTGAAAGAGTATTTTGGCAGATGGAGCCTAAAATCCTGGACTAAATGAACTCAACAGACTTTCATAGACTAAGCAATGAGATCGGTGGGTTTATATCAAATGATAGGAAAGGTGATGGTGGAATGTATTGGAAAGTGTGGGATCTGACATGGTGTAAATGGTGTGGAATAAGGGGTGGACACCAGCCTTGTCTTGGCTGTTCTTCCTAGGAGATAGAGTTAATCTTCCTATAGATTAACTACAGATTAATGCTGAGATAGAGTTAATTTTCTTCCTAAGTAGAGAGTTAATTTTCTTCCTAGTAGCTGGTGCAGGGCTGTGGTTTGGATTCCATGAGAGAACGATGTTGATCACACACTGATGGTTTGGTTGTGCTTACCCTAATCAAGGACTTTCCAGCTTCCTGTGCTCTGCCAGGTGCACAAGAAGCTGGGAGGGAGCAGGGCCAGGACAGCCGACCTGGATATTCCAAAGGGATATTCCACACCACAGAGCATCATTCCCAGTGGATACATGAGGAGGGGTTGTGCAGGAGGGGCAGATCACTGCTTGGGGTGTGGGGCACTGGGCAGTGTGTGTGAGCAATCATGTTGAGCATCACTTGTTCCTCTGGGGTTTTATTCTTCTCTCTCTTTCTTTTGTCTCCCTTTTCAATACAGTTATTATTACAGTTACTACACTTATTATTATTTTCATACTTTACTTTGTTTCAGTTATTACATTTTTCTTAACCCACAGGTTTTGCCTTTTCTTGATTCTCCTCCCCCTGTCAGTGCAGGGGGAGGTCGGGGGACTGAGGGAGCAGTTCTGCGGCACTTGGCTGCTCACTGGGGTTAAACCACACAAAAAGGGAATGCACAGGAGTGGAGACCCTGCTGGGATGTGCTTTTGATATGGTTTGAAGCCGGCTCCCTGACAAGTCTCCAAACCTTACCACCAGAAGTGTCCCCCCCCCCCACACCTCAGGGAGAAGAGGGAGAAAAAGAACCTAAGAAACGAGAGAGAGACAACCAAAGTGAGATATATAAATATATTTACACTTATACACAATTAAAATATACAATTTCACAAGGGAAAGAGAAGGGGGAAGGGAAAAAAGGAACAAAACTAAAATAAAATATATAGATATCCCAATTAGTGACACAATATCTAACAACTAAAAGAGTTAGCAAAGAAAATAGCTCACTACTCTCCTGGGACAACTGAGAGTCGCTCCGGAACGATCGCCGGCAACCTCCATCTGCCAAGGTCGGCAAGGCCTAACCAGGCCTCGCTCCCCAACACGGCAGATCAACAGCAGGGAACCTGCACCTCCAAAGCTGGAAGGAAAGAGCCAAGGCCTCTCCTCCTTTCTTCTTATAATCTGGTTTATGTAAAAATCGTAGGGAATACTGGGTAAATCTGGACCCTTCCTTGGTTACAAACTGGTCACCAAGGAAGGCCCAGCCCAAACCACCACAGCTTTGTATTCAGGAACTGCCCAGCACCAGCTGGATAGAGAAGGGCCAGACCTTATGTCCCTGCAGGGCTGGGATTCACTCCCTGCCCCAAAGGCCCCCAATGTGTCTGAGGAGCCCTGGGTGGTGCCTGTCCCACAACTGCTGGGAATGGGGACGGGGTCCCTGCACAGGCCCTGTGCTGTCCATGGCAGCTGCTGCACTTGTGCTGCAGAGCCCTGGCACCTCCCCTGGCACTACAGGCCCCACTTTGGGTACGAAATTCAGGTTCAGCTGCCCTGAATTATGTTCAGCAAGGAAGGGATGTCCAGGAGACAACTGCCATTGTACTCTAAGGATGTGTAGAAAATACCCTGATAAAGAACAGGAGAGAGACCTCCCTCCCTGCATTTGCTCAGCTGAGCACCTCTGTGGGCTGCCCTGGACAGGAGGAACAGTGACAGGTTCCCCTGTCCTACATGTGAGCCCCTTCTGCCACTGAAGTTGGCCAAAGCAATGTCCCAGCAGCCTCCAAGAAGATCCCACAGCTGCTGCCCTGTCCCTAGGAACTGCTCCATTGGAGCCTGCAGTTCCCAGCAGGAATCTCGGTCACCTCTGGCCCCTCAGAAGTGACCAGGGCTTTGTGTCCCAGCAGGTCACTCCTGGCTTTGGTCTTCATTCATTCCCACGGGAGATGGGACAAGGAGTCTAAGACGGTTTAAATAATTGCATGATCCACTTTGTGGATACAAAGCTGAATCCTTTGTTTGACACAACTCTAGCTATATACAGGGTTCAGGGAAGGGGGGACATACATTGTATTCACATTTGAGGTTGAGGGTCCAGGAAGCGCAGGGAGATATTTTTCTTCAGACAGATAAACAGCTATTTCTTTATCACAATTACAACAGGAGATGTGGTACACAAGGTGGTAAAAGGATTTTCGTGGAGACAGCAAGTCTGCTTAATTAAAAGATAGTATAAAAATATTAGGTGGTATATGTAAAGAAGCTTTCCTTGTCTGTGTTTCAATTCCATGGTTTCTGGCTAAGATAATTTCTTATCTCTGCAGTGTCATCTGCCCCAACAGGAGTCACCTGCAGGTGCCTGTTTTGGGCCCCCTGAACTGGGGCAGGAGGAATCCCACCCCATGGGAGCTGTGGAGGGAGCTGAGTGTCCTTCTGGCCCCAGGTCTGCAGAGCCACAAGGAGACACCTCTGTTGACTCAGCTGAGTCCCTTCCCTCAGTGGGGGTGAAGGAGATCCCTCCTGGGCACTGTCTGGGTTTCCTGTCTAATGATGGGACATGAAAAGGGGACTCTTGAACTTAACTCAGTGTCTGTTTGGAGAAATGACCCTGCTGAAAGAAGTGTCTGTGCCCAGCTGAGAGAAGGAACATCATTATTTCCTTCAGCTGTGTCCCAGCAGAGTCCCCTGGAGCCCCAGGGACACTTGGAGGGATCCCTGAAGGGCAGAAGTGCTGCCTGGGGCTGTTGCTGTGCTGCTGAGCTGGGCCGGGCTCCTGGCACACAGGGAGCTCCTGGCAAGCTCTGCCCAGGAGCAGCTCCTCTGCACAGCCCAGCAGGGCTGAGGGCACTGCCTGCAGCACCCAGGGCACAGGAGAGAAGGCAGAGAGATGAGAGGCAGCCTGGGCTGGGAGGGGACTGAGCTCTCACTGTGGGAGAAACCTTCACAGGATTTGAATGAATATTTCTCTGGCTGCAGGAAAGTTCAACTTCCCTTCCTGGAGGGATCTCCTAAAGCTGCCACATCCCACAGCTTCTAGGATCTTTCAGCAGGACTCTCCCAGTTGCTGCAGTGCAGGGGAAGTGGCCACATGGCAGAGCAGGGCAGGAGCTGCAGGCAGCAAGGGCAGACAGGAGAAGGGAGCAGGAGGTTCAAGGGATCCTGGGGTGGGAGGACAGGGCAGAGCTGCTCGGGGGAGGAACCTTGCCAGCACTTTGCCATGATCAGGCTCTGGCTGCAGAGCAGTGCAGGGGAGTTCCTGTAAGTGCCTCTCCCAGCTGCCAAATGCCAGCAGTGGCAGGAGCTACCAGGATGGCTCTGCTGGATTTCCTGGGGTGCAGCAGGAGAAGCTGCTGCAGAGCAGGACTTGCTGCTGCCCCCTCAGAGGCCCAGGGCAAGAAGGTTCCCTGTGCCAGGGCTGGCTGTGGAGTGGGAAGGTGGGGGTGCAGCCAGGGGTGCCCAGGGCTGTGGGGCAGAGCAGGGTCCTGCCCCCAGGGCTCTGTGTGCTGGGGTAGGGACTCTGCTGCCTGCCAGGGGCAGCTCTCAGCCCGGCCAAGGAGCTGCCACGGGGCTGGGGAAGAAGGGGTGGGTGGAAGGAGTGACCCCTCAGGGCAGGGCAGGGCAGGGCAGGGCTGGGCAGGGCAGGGCAGGGCCCTTCAGCTGCAGGGTCAGGGCTCCTCACAGCTTCAGCTCCACCTCCTGCCATTTCCAGGGGCCCTTCTCAGGAAGCACATCCCCCCAGAACACCTCCCCCTTCCCAGCCACCGCAGGGGTCTGGGATCTGCTCTGCAGCCCCTGCCCAGGCAGAGCTGCCCCTGGGCACTGGGCTGGGCATGGCTCTGGCAGCACTGGCAGGGAGCTGAGCTGGGCACAGGGAGGGGCTGCTGGCAGGAACAGCTCCTCACCCAGAGACACGTAGGCAGGGACATGGAGCTGCTGCCACAAGTGCTGGGCAGGGGGATGTGGGCCCCTCCCTGCTGTCCCTGTGGCACAGACCCCTTCCCTGAGCAGCTCCTCCCTGGGCTCCCTTCCCAGCCTAAGCAGAGCCTGTGCCCTCAGGCCATGGCCCCTGGGCTGTGCATTGCCCTGCAGCAGCAGAGCCCGGCCCCCCCCCCCCCCCCGCCCCTCCCCCCCCCCCTCCCCCCCCCCCCCTTCCCCCTACCCCCCCCACCCCCCCCCACGCGCGCCCCCCCTGGCACACGCGACGCCCCCATGTTCTCTCTGTGTGTCCCTCCTCCCTTGGCAGCCGCATTGTGGCATTTCCCTGCCATCCCCTGTTGTCTGGGCTGTTCTTCTTCTCACCATTGGCTTTTCTCAGGCAGTGCAGGGGCTTTGGGGTGGCAGGTTCCTGTCCAGACACAAACCCTTTGGGTGCTGCTGTGGGGATGTGTCTGTGGGAGCAAAATGCCCAAGTGCCCTCCAGGCAACTTCAGGACATTCAGCTGCTTCCCCGGGTGTCCTGCAGGGTGTCCTCCAGAAGGGCACAGCTCTGCCATAGTATCTCTGTGCTGTCTGGGATCCCCATGGAGAGGACACCTCGATGGTAGAGCCATAGAAATGCTCTGGGCAGCTGCAATGATCCCTCTGTGCAGCAGTCTGGGAGAAGAAAGAGGAGATCCTAATCAGGCACTCTGAGAAAAGACAAGGAGACTGTCAATCTGCCCTTTGAGCCCAGATTCCTCTGCTCCCAGAAAGGCCCTGTCTCTTTTTAAGGGAGCTCCTTAGTGTGATCCTCCCTCAGCTCCAAGCTGCCAGCGAGGGGCGGCTGAGAACAGGAGTGATGGCCAGCGTAGTTCTTCTCTCTGCACTGAGACCATCCCTTTGCCTCCCAGGACCCACGAGATTTCACTTGGAGAACATCAGAAATGTCAGGGATTTCAGCCATCCAAATTTACTTCTAAATGTGCCAAGTGAAACTGTAACAAAACCACAGCAAATCCCCTCAGCTCTGCTCTGCAGTTGGGCAAACTGTGAACAGCAGGGCTGGAAACGCTTTGATGTGTCACAGGCACATTTAATCTCGGATCACCCCGTGTTCCGAGTTGCCTCTCACAGCAAGGAGGATTCCTCGGGAGCCTGTCACAGGGTCCCTGCTCTCAAAGCCCCCATCAGCCAGCAAAACCCAGAGCTCAGGGGAGGAGGATGCAGAGAGGTCTTCCTAAAAAGAGACACGTTTTGCCAATAGAGTCTGACCTGACTCAGTCCTGCCTTTTCCTCCTCAACAGAAAACCACACCCTGAGGCAGCCCCAGAGCTGGAGGCAGCACTGCAGGAGGGGTCTCAGCTGAGCGGAGCAGAGGGGCAGAACCCCCCTCCCCTGCTGCCCACGCTGTGGGATGAGCCCAGGACACGGGGGGTTGTGGGCTGTGAGCTCCCATTGCTGGCTCCCATCCTGCTTTTCATCCCCCACTATCCCCATGGCCTTGGATGCAGGGCTGCTCTCCATCCCTTCAGCCCCGAGCCTGGCCCTTGAGATCTGGGGGCATTTGACACCCGCTGGCTCCTTTGATCCCCTTTCCCATCCCTCCCAGAGCACAGGGGAGGTCCAGGTGCTCCAGGGGCTGCCCCGTGTGCCCCCTGCCTGTCCCAGCCCCCAGCAGGGACATTCCACGATGCCCCAACCTGCACTGCTCAGGATGCACATGGAGGGGGTGAAGGGGATCTCGTGTGCAGAGACCCCCAGGAGCCCCCTGAGCCTCTCTGCTCATGGCAGGGGAACGGCCAGAGAGGCACCGGGTGTGCAGGGGCTGGAGAAGGAGGGGAAAGGGACACGGGAATGCAGGCACGGAGATGGGAACACACCCATGGAGATGGGAACACACCCATGGAGATGGGAACACACACATGGAGATGGGAACACACATGGAGATGGGAACACACACATGGAGATGGGAACACACACAGAGAGATGGGAACACACACAGGAAGTTGGGAACACACACATGGAGATGGGAACACACATGGAGATGGGAACACACATGGAGATGGGAACACACACATGGAGTTGGGAACACACCCATGGAGATGGGAACACACCCATGGAGATGGGAACACACCCATGGAGATGGGAACACACACACAAGATCAAGCAGAGTAGCTTTGCTGAAGGGATTTATTGATCATTCTGGGGAAATGCCCCTGGGCTCTGAGGGAAATCAGGGGGTTCTTCCGGGGATGATCATCTCCTCATGCCACTGGAGGGGGACAGGGCACGGGTGTCACCACCACTTCCAGTCCTGAAAGACAGAGCCCCAAACGTCACCCCCAAAGTCCACTGCAACATGAGAGGGGCCTTGTCCTGACCCCTCTCCCTGCAGGCACTGCTCACCTCAGCCATCCAGGGATGCAGCCACGCCTTTCTCACCAACAGGACCCACCACCTTCTCCACCACAGGGGGCTGGGGACAAACACAGGCTCAGAGACACACTGGGTGCAGTGGGATGTATTGGGAGCCTGGGGGGAGAAATGGGATCCTTGGGGAAGGTGCACTGGGGTATACTGGGGCAGACTGGGATGGCCAGAAGTGTCATGGCCATGTGAGGGGAGGACCCGACTCAGGCAGAACTCCTGGTACCCACCTGAGCCATCTTCAGGATCCCAACGTCCACTAAATGCAGCTGGAGAGAGACCAGGAGCCCTGGCTGGTCACTGGGATGTCCCCGGTGCCAGCGAGGGATGGGGGGACCAAAGTGTCCCCCAGTTCCCAGACTGGATGCCCTCCAGTCCCCCCGGCCCACTCACCTCCCGCAGATCATTTTGGGTTCCTGCCAAGAGTGCCTGGGCAAGGAGAGCAAAGGTTTAAGCAGGATTGGTCCCTGTGGGGCTGGGGGAGGGACACGGGGGTCCCCAGCCCCCCCAGCCCAGGGCTGCCCCCGTCTGAGGGGGAAAATCCCTTCTGCTCCCCCTGCTCCCACTGCCCCCAGTTTCACCTCCAACCCCTGGGCCTGCAGGGCCCAGGGTGGGGATGGAGACAAGGAGAGCCAGGGGAATTCAGGGCCTGCAGGGACGGTGGGGGGAGTAGGAGGGGACCCAAAGATGCTGAACTGGGGGGAACTGGGGAGCCCACGGGACTGGGATTGGGGTGTTGAAGGGGCCCTGTGTGGGATGCAGGGGAGGGGAAAGGAATTCAAGTGTAGGGACATGGGCACTGCAAGGGAGAGGCTTGGTGGGGACAGGAGGAGGATGATGGAGGAGGACAAAAACGAGGGCACTGGGAGATGGTTGGGAGTGGAGAGGGAGGCAAGGAATGGTCTTGGGAGGTACCAGGGCAGTGACCTGGATGAAAGGCAAAGGTCTGAGGGGAAGGATGGAAAGAAAAGCTTTGGGAATGATTAATGGGAGGATGTTTGGGGACCCTGGGTAGGACACAGAGCAGATGCTGGGGAGGAGATGCCTGAGGGGACCAAAAAGGATGGGATGGGATGGGAGGCCCAAGGGGTGGGATTTGGGAGCACCATTAAAAGAAACAGGTGGGGGCCCTCCCAGCAATTGACAGTGGACCTCCCTTGTCAGGGATTGCTGAATGGCTTCCTGCTGTTGCATCTTTCATTTCTTATCAAAAATCACCCAAATAGTTTTCAAACAGTGCCTGCCAATGGAGCTTGAAGGCACTCGTTCCATCAAAGCCATACCTGTAATTCAGGGGCATAAATAGAGAATGTAGATTTGTCTCTTAAGGTGCTGTCTCATTTCTACTAGATGTCAATTAGTACCATGTAAAACATGATCATTAAAATTAAAAACTCTTACCCTTCTATTTCCCTTTGAAAAATAATTCTGCTGTTAAAACTCTCACTTCTGTTTGATTGTTTAAAATCCAAATGAATGTGTGTACTAGTGGACACAGACAGGGCTCCCTCACAGAGAAGCCCATGAAGTATGGGCTGGATGAGCAGACAGCAGGCTGGTTGAAATCTGCTGGCTGGGGTGGTGATCAGGAGTGCAACATCCAGCTGGAGGCCAGTGATCAGCAATTCCTGGTGAACATCTTCCTTGATGATCTGGATGATGGGATATAGTGCTCAAGTTTAATGGAGCTGATGAGTTTACATTCCGACTGCAAGGAACATGTTTTCACATCTGAAGCAGGGGATGGGAAACCAGAGACTCACTGTGAACACCGAATGATTTCCAGAGCCTTTCCAGAGCATTTCATTCCAATCCGGGAATTTTGGATTAAAAAATCCCGGTGCTCCTCCATTACTCTGGAAAGGGGACCCTGGTCTGTCGGGAGTGAGGACATTGCTGAATCTGAAAGCTGGAGAAGACAACAAGAAATGTGTGACCCTCCAGAGGATGAAAGCCCTGGATGAAGTTGTCAAGAAGTTCAGACCCAAAGCCTTTCGAGTTTTACGGTTGTGTCTAAACATTTACTGTAGTTTTTCCCTTGTTTGTCCCCTGAAATTGTTTGATGAAAAATCCCCTTGATGTCTGTATCCTTAGACCCCGCTCCCTGATTGGCCAAAGTTTGTTGCATTGCAGTATTTCCTTTTTGGCCACCCTTTCCCTAAAATGGATAAACCCTACCCCCTTTTTCCCTTATCCAGTTACACTTTGCATGCTGGGGTCCCATCTGGGGTGCCAGGAAGAGCTGTGCTTTGGGACCAATTACCTCTGCAGCTGCTCGTATGCCTTCATAGGCTGCTAAGATTTCCTTCTCCTCAGGGGTGGAATTGGCCTCAGAACCTCTGTGGCTTCGGCTCCAGAAACCCAGTGGTCGCCCTCACGTCTCACCAGGCACCTTTGGCCAGAGGCTCCAGGAGGGACCTTTATCTCCAGCTGCAGAGTAGAGCACATTCTTTACCTCTGGTCCTGTCCTGACTGCTCCAAGAGCCACGGCATGTGCAATCTCTTGCTTGATCTGCCTGAAAGCTTGTTGTTGTTCAGGACCCCACTGGAAATTGTTCTTTTTACGGGTCACAAAGTTAAGAGGGCTCACCATCTGGCTGTACTCTGGGATGTGCATCCTCCAGAAGCCAATGGCTCCCAGAAAAGCTTGGGTTTCTTTCTTGTTTGTGGGTGGAGCCATTGCTACAATCTTGTTGAGGACGTCTGTTGGTATCTGGTGTCGTCCATTTGCCATTTCAGCCCTAGGAACTGGATCTCTTGGGCAGGGCCCTTGACCTTACTCTTCTTGATGGCAAAACAGGCCTCGAGGAGAATCTGGATGATCTTCTGTCCTTTCTCGAAAACTTCTTCTGCTGTGTCCCCCCCACAATGATGTCATGGATGTACTGGATGGATGGATGGGGGTCACAGCATCTCGGTTCCTCCGATACTGTTGCCTGTGTACAGTTGTCGTGGCCGTTGGCACTTCTTGTCCCCAAAGCTCCAGCGATTCCTTTCGTACAACAAGGGGACCAATGCAGCACCACCTCTCCAATTTTAAGTAGCAGTTTCGCTGCCTTCACCACAAGGATCATTGTCACTGAGCAATGTAGGGATGGGTTAGAGCTGATCTTGGAGTCTTTGCTACCAAACCTTGAAGGCCACCATTAAGGAAACTGGCTACTAGGCCGTGGGTGTCGAAATTAAGGAAAGGAAGCAATTCGTTCCATCCATCTGAACGGTCCCTTACAGGATGTCCTAGGACAGGCACAAAAACAGCAAGAATCAGGAATAAAATTAGTAAAAAGGCCATTGTTATTATTTTTCTTTCTCCTTCTTCCTAAACAAAGCTATGTTTAGATAAACAAAATCCTTCTTGGCAGCTCTCCCAGGAGTGTCCCAAAACAATGGTGGATGTTGACAAAACAAACCTGCTCTTGGCAGCTTTCCCAGACAATGTTCCCACAACAAAACCAAAGGAACCAAAACAATCCCACTTCTGACACCAAAACCATCTGTAGCCAGTTGGAGTTGGCTTCCTGCCAAACCCCACAGACTACAGAAGATTACTACGTGTAAATTTAGGGTAGAACTTAGGTGGGAGGTTCCTGTGCCACAGAGCTCTTGCCCACAGTTTCTCTTGGAAAAGAATGGAGTTCCACAGCTCATTGCTTCCATTTCAACCTTTTTGGGCCTTTGACCACTCTGGAAAATCTGTACCAACCTGATGAGCAGAAGTCTTGGGCTTTACCACAGGTGTCTGGGTGGTGTTCTGAGAGCCAGACTTCTGCTCAGTCCCAAACTGATGCCAACATGTCCCAGGCCAGGTGAATCCAGAAGTGGACTTGCAGCCAGAAGTCCGCTGACAGCGCTGCTTGTGACCGCAGATCTGCTTCTGTGGCGCTCCAAAAAGAGCTTGGTGTTGGCCACTGCAAGTCTCTCAGTAGCTCTGAAACATTCACAAGCACACACAGAGTCATCTTTGGCAGGAAGGCTTTCGCAAAGTTACCCTCCACAGCCTTGGCTACTACTCGACTTCTAAAAGCCAAGGGCATGAAGAGCGTCCAAACCCAGCACATCCTTTGATCTGAGCTTGTTCACAGGGCCTGTTTCTAAGAAATCACACCAAGTGCAAGGAGCAGCCAGTGGCACCTCCAGAAGAACTCTGGGCTACCCTGACCTTCTCAAGGAACGCTCAACCCTCAGACCCGCTGCCAAAACAGAAGCCAAGAAAGAGCCGCCTTATTTTGGATTCACAGAATCCAACTCTCTTCTCCCAGAGGCCTCTCCTTATTCAAACAGGAAAGGGCACAAGATTCATCTTCTCTGTCACCCACAGGATGAGGAGAGTTGAGACTGGCAAAAAGACTGCCTGCTAAAACAACCTCAACTTGAAAAGACACCAATAATGCCAGAGTGGTGCTGCTGTGGGGTTACTGCTGGAACTCTAAAGAGAAAGGAAGACAGGTCTGAGGAAGGGAAGGCTCTGAAGGAACTTTCCCCACAAAGATGCCACGTTCTGCTTTCACACCTGACGCTGGCCAGATGCAGAAAAGGGATTTCCAAGGAAAATGCAGGAGGAAAAAGGAGTCTGTTCTTACCAGTCCAAAAAAGCAGGGACTTACCTTTCCAGTTTCTTGGTGAGGCTTTTTCTTCTTTGGGCTTCCACCAGATACAGCTCTTTGTACTTGTCCACTTCTGCCTGGGTGGATTCCTTTTGAAAAGGTCTTTCTGCTTGGTTGCTTTTTGTCCTTCCCAGTGCACGTTCCAGATCTCTAATTCTGTCTTCTAACTGTTTTTTCAGTGAGTCCACATGACTGGTTCTGATTTCTTCTAAGGTGTCCTGGTGGGCTGCCTGTGCCTGAAGGAGACAGTGCACCTTCAACCACCACAAGAAAAAGAGAGCTCTGCCCAGCACAAAATTGCACACACCCACTTTCAAGGGCCCAGCCTGACTCAGAGAGGCAGCTCTGCCTCCTCACTCCCAGCAGCAACCAAGGCAGAACCCAGGAGCTGCCAGGGCAAACAATTCTTTGCAGTGGGAAAGAAGCCCAAATGAGCACTCTGCTTCAAAGCTACTAATGAAGAGACACTGGGTCTGTAGGACAGGGCATGTCCAAAAGGATTCTTCAAAGACAAGAAGAGCTTCCACATCCACCTCCACCCCCTCCCTCCTATCCCTGGAATTTCAGTGACTCCTTTTCTGAGCACTTTCACCCCCTCCAAGGACAAAGCAGCACCTGTAGGTCTGGCCATGACAGCTGCAAGTTGCCAAACCCATCCAAGGATGAGCAGTGAGAAGCAGAGCAGCGCACAGAGATCCCCCCAAGCACTGCAAAGTGGGAATCTGCCTTGGGCAGCCTTTGCATTCAGGGACCTGCCGGCACATTCCACACCCATGACAGCACTCCTGCCCAACCAGATTGCCTTCTGCCACTGCCTTCAGCAAAGATAGAAGCTAACCCACAGAACACAGGAGCAAAAGAAAAAGACCAAACACCATGGCCACAAGAGAAGTTTAGGAAGTGCCTGTGGACACTGGGGAGAAATTCACTTACTTGCAAAAACTCATTGACTTCTTGGAGTTTTTGTCTTATTTCCTGGTCTGCTCGTTCTTCCACCTCTCTTTTACACTGTTCGAGTTGGCTGCGATCCACCACGTTGGTCTCCAAATGATGGTGGAGTTTTGCCAGCTCTTCTTGCAGCTGGCATTTGTCCAGGGCCAGGTTCTCGCACTCCCCACGCAGGGCAGACAGCTCTTCTTGCAAAGCCTGATTTTTGGCCTCCAGCTGCGTGCACTGTTCACGTTCCTTGTCCAACTGCTGGGAAAGTTCAGCAACCTGCAGACAGAAAGAACAAAAAAGGAACTCAGCGTGGTGTAAAGGCAGTGAATTCCTGGAAAACCTCAAAAGGGGGTGACCAGGGAGACTTTATTCATCATCTGCTGGCTCAGGACTAGACACAAAGTGCAACCAGGCTTTTCTTTTCCAGCAAGAACAGCTTTCCCATCATTTTTCACGGGATTCCTCAGCTTCCCATCCTTTTGGAGTTCCTCATGCAAAAATGCTCCAAGCTTCTGGACTCCAAAGGAATCACTGCAAAGGCAGGAAGCCATTCTACAGGGATGCCCTTACACCTACTGCTTTGCCCTCAACATTTGCATCTTTCCCCAGAAGGAGAACTACCCCGGATTAGTTCGAGTCATCTCCCACTGGAACAGCAGGAGGAGCATTAAGAAAAGCCCATCACATCCAAAATGCAGACAAGGGAGTAAAAACATCCACATGATAGGAAATAGAGGGAAAGCATCTCCCTGCTTTCAAAAGAAGGAACACCACAACCAAAGAGCCCCACCCAGAGCGCAGCTCACCTCTCTTTGGAATCTATCAACTTCCTTGACCTTTTCAGAATATCTCTTCTTCATTTCTTCCAGCTGGGACTGACTTCCTTTCTCTTCATTAACCCGGAGTTTCCTGCTCTCTATCCTCAGAAGCTTTTCCAGCCTGCACAGCAAATTAGTGAAGAAAACCATGAAACACAGGAAGAACCAGCCTTTCCCCCACAGTCTCACAGAAACAGCACAGACAGCATCCAAGCCTAGAATGGCTTGGCTTGGCAGGGACCTTAAAGATCATCCAGTTCCAAGCCTCCTGCTGTGGGCAGGGACACCTTCCACCAGACCAGCTTGTTCACAACCCCATCCAACCTGGCCTTGAACACTTCCAGCCATGGGGCATCCACAGCTTCTCTGGGCAACCTGTTGCAGTTCCTCACCACCCTCACAGCAACCAATTTCTTCCGAGGATCAAATCTAAACCTATTCTCTTTCCGTTTGAAGCCATTCCCCCTTGTCCTCTCACTACCTGCTCTTTTAAATGCATTCTCTTCATCCTTCTTGTGGGCTCCCTTCACACCCCAAAAGGCCACAATTAGGTCACCCCAAGGCCTCCTCTTTTCCAGGCTGAAGGGTTGCAATTGTCCCAGCCTTTCCTCCTAGCAGAGGTGCTCCATCTTTCCAAGCACCTTGGTGGCCTCCTCTGGACTCAGTCCAACAGCTGGAGGTCCTTGCTGTGCTGAGGAGCCCAGAGCTGGATGCAGCCCTCCAGCTGGGCTCTCCCAAGGGCAGAGCAGAGAGGCAGAATGCCCTCCCTCCACCCGCTGGCCACGCTGCCTTGGACGCAGCCCAGGACACAATTGGCTCTCTGGGCTGCGAGCGCACATCGCCGGCTCATGTCCGGCCTCTCCTCCAGCCCAAGGGCTTCTTGGCAGGGCTGCTCTGCCCCTCTTCATCCCCCAGCCTGCACTGATACAGGGGCTGCCCTGAGCCACGGCCAGCAGCTTGCACTGGCTCTGGTTAAACCATCAGCAGATTGCCATGGGCCCACTTCTCCAGCTGGTCCAGGGCCCTCTGGGTGGCATCAGCTGTGTCAACCACACCCCTCAGCTTGGTGTCAGCTGCAAATTTGCTGAGGGCGCACTCCAGCCCTTCCTCTGGATCATTAGTGAAGAGATTAAAGAACACTGGGCCCAATCCAGACCCCTCAGGGACACCACTCGGCACTGATGGCCCTCAGCACTCTGAGCCATTGATCACCACCTCTGCATGGGACTGTTCACCTAATTTCTTATCCATCTAACAGTCCACGCATCCAATCCATCTCTCTCCACTTTGGAGAGAAGGATGTTGTGGGGGACTGTGTCAAAGGCTTCCCAGAATGACAGGGAGATGACATGGGTAGCCCTTGTCCACTGAGGCAGTCACTCCATCTTAGAAGGCCACCAGGTTGGTCAAGCAGCACTTGCCCTTGGCGAAGCTGTGCTGGTGCTTCCAATCACCTCCCTGTCATCCATGTGCCTTGACAGAGCTTCTAGAAGGATCTTTTCCATCACCTCCCCAGGCACAGAGGGCAGGCTGACACCTTGGCAGTTCCCAGGGCCCTCCTTTCTACCCCTTCCAAAGATGGGCACAGTGGGTTTCCCTTTTTCCCCTCACCTGGGACTTCCCCTGACTGCCACGACTTTTCAAATATCAAGGAGAGGGTCTTGGCAACTCCATCAGACCCTGTTGGCCAATGGAGGGCAATAATGCTGGCCAGATGGAGAAGATGGATTTCCAAGGAAAATGCAGGAAGAAAAAGGACTCTCTTATTACCACTCCAAACAAGCAAGGACTTACCTTTCCAGTTTCTTGGCCAGGCATCTTCTGGTTTTCACTTCCTCCACATACAGCTCTTTGTACATTTCCATCCCTCCCTGTGTTGCTTCTTTACGAGAAGCTCTCTCTTGTTGGGTGTTTTTGACCCTCTCCAATTCACTTTCCAGATTTCTAATTCTTTCTTCCAACTGGATTCTCACGGAATCACAATGATGGTCTCTGGTTTGTCCTAGTGGGGCCTGGTGGGCTGCCTGTGCCTGAAGGAGACAGTGCACCTTCAACCACCACAAGAAAAAGAGAGCTCTGCCCAGCACAAAATTGCACACACCCACTTTCAAGGGCCCAGCCTGACTCAGAGAGGCGGCTCTGCCTCCTCACTCCCAGCAGCAACCAAGGCAGAACCCAGGAGCTACCAGGGCAAACAATTCTTTGCATTGGGAAAGAAGCCCAAATGAGTACTCTGCTTCAAAGCTCCTAATGAAGAGCCTGTGGACACTGGGGAGAAATTCACTTACTTGCAAAACGAGGCTGACCTCTTGTAGCTTTGGACTTCTTTCCTGGTCAGCTCCTTCTGCCACCTCTCTTGTACATTGTTCTCTTTGGCTGCCATCCAGCACCAAAGTCTCCAAATGATGGTGGTGTTTTGTCACCTCTTCTTGCAGCTGACATTTGCTCTTCTCCAGTTGTTCACACCTCCCAAGCAGAGTGGACAGCTCTTCTTGCACAGCCTGGTTTAGGGCCTCGAGCTGCATGCCTGTTCCAGGCTCCATGTCCAGCTGCTGGGAAAGTTCACCACCCTGTGCACAGAGAAATAAAAGAAAAGGAAACTCAGCGTGATCTAAAGGCAGTGAATTCTGGGAAAACCTCTCAAGGGGGTGGCCATGGCAACTGTATTTATCATCTACTGGAAACCAGCCTAGGAAACACCTGAAAGATTCCCCAACAGAAAGAAGAAACTTTACACCTACTTAAGAATTTGGGAGACACTTCTGGCAACAATACTTCTGGGTCCCTTGGAGCTCATGATGAAACTCCTCATTTAGAATCTAAGAATTCCTCCAGTGTCCAGCACACCAAATACCCTCAGGGCTTTTGTAGCAGCTGGGGAAAGGACCAGGCTGCTTTCTGAGCAGCCTCTGCTGAGGAGAAGGCAGAAACTGAGCTCCCCAGGCTCTGCAGGAAAACTTCATCTGACAGTTGCCCCACAGAAATAGGCAACTAGGCTCAAGAGTCACAAAAAGGCAAATTTAGCACCAGCTTACTGAGGCAGAGGCTTGCAGGGCTCTCGGAAGGGCTCCAACGCTCTCGCTTGGCTGCTGGACAGTGCCTTCCAATCTGCTGTTCTCACTTGCAAAGCTTAAGAAGAAATACAGCTCTTATTACCAGAAAAGCCAATGCCAGACAAACTGTGCTAAGGAACAGAAGCCACAGCAGAAGTGTCCTTCAAAATCCCACTGACTCTCCCCCTGTTTCCACCCAATCCCCAAAGCCACAGACCCCTCGCTTCACTGGGTTCCTCTCTTACTCTTGCGCGTCTTCTTCCAGTTGGTTCACAGTTGGATTGGTCTCACAAGATGCCAACAGGAGGTCCTGCAGTTCCAGGGAAGAAGTTACTGCCTCTCTTTTCTTGGCATCCAAAGCAGTCTTCAAGTCAGGAACACAATGCTCAGACTGAAGATGCTTTTCTTCCTCCTCCTGCAGCTGTAAAACCACGGGAAGAATCCACAGTTGTCAGGGGAGCTTTTCCAGAGAGGAGCCAGCTGCTGCTGAAGAACTCAGGTGCTGCATGTCTGTGTGCATCCCCTCTGCCCAAAGAACTGAAATCCATTCAAGTCCCTTCAAAGCTTCACTTCTACTCCCCAATGAACACACTGAACACTGTTTTGTCCGTTTTCAGGATGGAGAGGAAGCAACAGGCACCCCCAGGTTTCTCCCTGTGGGGACAGGCTTTCCATACCTCCGCGCCAGCCCTGTCCAGCTCCTCCTGCAAGCGCAGATTATCTTCCTCCAGGTGAGCTTCGTGGCTTCCAGGAACCACAAGAGCAGTCCTAAAGCATGCAAAATTTCATCAGAAACGTGTCTGACCCTGCATCAGTTTTCCCCTGCTTGCTCCCAAAACAGCTCTTCCCCCCTTTCCTACAAGCTCCATGAAAGCAAAGCCAAGTCCATGGAAGCACTGGAGAATTTCTCTTACAAGGGGCCTCCCTAAAGCAGCCTCAGCTACCAGCTCAGGCCATGCTGTTCAGGGTTCCTTGCACTGCTCTTCAAAGTCCCCCCACATGCGGCTGCACAAACTCCCAGGGTAAGCCCTTCGACCCCCTGACCATCTCCATGGCAGGAAGTTTTCTCCTTCTGTGCTCGGAGCCCCTCGTGTCCCCTGGGACAGTGTTGCTTCTCTTTCCCCCAACGCTTCCCTTCAGAGCACTGAACGCCCCAACTCTGCCGTGCCTTAAACCCCCCTGGCCTGCAGAGCAGCCACGCTGCTGAGCTACTGGCAAGTTTCCCCGGGGCTCTGGCGCTGGGTGGGGAGAGGGCACCACAGACAAGGCTTTCTTGCAGACCTCAGCGGGCAAAGGACGAGAGCCCCTGAGGTACGAGAGCAGCCAAGGGCAGACCTGCATTTACCAGTCCCACGGGGAACTGCTTCCACGGGGCTGCTCCTTCTTTTGCCCAGCTCATTGCCACGCCCCTCGTCTGGGTCACACTTGCAGACTACCCAGAACACCCGGGGGCTGTTTTGACAAAGCCCTCACCTTTCCCCCTGGGCTTGAGCAGGCCTGTCAGCTGCTTTGTTCACAAGGCACTCCAGAATCTCCTCGTGCTGTTGCAAGGCTGCAAGTTTCAAGGGGGTAAATCCCCACTAAAAGGAGAAAGAATCCCCATTAGAAAGACACAGACAAGCTCTGCAGCTCTTGGAAAGAGCAGCTTTAGCCCCGTGCCAAGGTTACCTGGTTCTGAGCATCACTCTTGGCATGATGCTCCAGTAACAGCCCTGCTACAGCTGTGTTTTTAGAGAGCACAGCCAGGTGAAGGGCAGTGTTGCCGTCAGCGTCTGCCAGATTGGGGTCGGCACCGTGTTCCAGCAGAACAGCAACACATTCTTCCTGCTCCTGCTGCACTGCCTGGCAACAACACACCAAAAGGGAAAGGCTTCCAACTTTTCCATCCCCCTCTCTCACAACTCCCTCAGTTCCTGAGTGCTGCCATAGAAGACCATCTGCAAAGATCAGCTAACAGAGGCTGTGCCCTGCCCATTGCAATAGGCGTGTTTCTATGGCCCTGCCCTGCAAGGAATCCTGCCAGACACCTCCCCTTTAACACCCCAGCACTGAGCCCCACCTCCAAGCTCAGAAGGCATTGCACACACCTTCATCAGGGCCGTTCTCTTGAAGCTGTCAGCGAGGTTGGGCTGGCTGTTCTTTCTTAGCAGATATCTGACGACATCTGCATGGCCATTGGCTGAAGCCAGATGCAGAGGTGTCCTAAAAATTAAACGGACGCTCTTAACCCAGACAGACAAAGGACGAGCCCAAGCTGTGTCTGTACCCAGCACCCTGGGGACCCTGCCTGGACTCTGCTCCTCCTGCTGCTGCTGCTGCTGCTGCTGCTGCTGCTGCAACCCTGCCCTGATGAACCAGAGGGCAGAAGAGAACAAGTGAGGGCTGAGCAGCTGCAGAACAGCCCTGCAGAGAGAGCACGGCCAAGGGGCAGGTGGGCAAGACGCGTTTGCAACAGCGCTGGAGCCCGGCCGGCAGCTCCGAGCAGTGAAAAGCTCAAGAGTTCCCTGTCCCAGCTGACAGGGCAAATGTCACTTTTCAAGCCTTGTCCCTAAGAGAGGGCTGCCGAGGACTACTGCAGCTTGGCTCAGGAGCAGCCAAGGTGTGCCATCAGCGTGGCCCAGAACTCACCGCATCTCCTGGTCTGGCCTGTCGATGCCGACTACCTTGACGTACCAGCGCCAGCGCCTCAGCCAGCCCAGGTCACCGCGGGCGGCCGCGCGGTGCAGCCTGCCCAGCCCCTGCTCCCGGAGCTGGGAGGCGCTGCTGGAGCTGGTGGCAGCCCAGGGCTGCCCACTGGGGCTGCTGGAGGGCGACTGCCGTCGCTTCTTGCTCAGAAGCCACGGCATGGCCCTGCTTGGAGCTCCCAGCAGCAGGAAGGGCAAGAAGGCCCCGGCGGGCTGCCGGGAGCCAAGTGGGGATGAGGAATGGGACGGGGCGAGGTTTAGGGGGAGGGTAACAAAGGGGACGAGAATAAGGACGGGCACAGGGTATGAAGCACAAGGCAGACGAGGTCGCCCTGCGCAGTGGTCGTGGCCTGCAGCTGCCAAGATGGCGATGCAGGCGCGCAATGCTCCCCGAGCGGGATGTGCTGCTGCTCCCCGAGAGGCTCCAGCAGCTCTGAGCGCCGGCTGCGGGCACCAACAAAGCCGTGCCCGACTGGCGCCTGTGGCGTCACAATGGCTGGTGGAAGGCTCAGCACGTCAGCGTGGGGTGTGACAGAGGCCACGGGGCAGGGTGGGGCCGGGCGGGACAGGGCAGGGCGGGGCAGGTGTGAGGGCGGCCCTGCTGGGCCTTGTGGGAAGGAGGCGGCCTGGGCCTTGTGAGGGCGGCCGGCGGGAGTGGGCACTGCCCCGCCTCAGGGCGCCCAGGGCAGGGCCCGGGACGCTCCCACCGGGCCGCAGGCTGCGGTAGGCGCTGGAGCAGCTCCCGCATCACCCGCTCTGGCTTTTTGCTTCAGCCTGGAGCCGGGCTGCCTCTGGACACACTGCCATCAAATGAGGCTCAGGACGAAGTGGGGCCACCACAGCTCTCAAGAAATGCCCACCCAGCGCTCCAAGCCCGCCAGGCCAGAGTTCCAGGACAATTCCCCAACTCCTTTGTCTTGTCCCTCTTGAAGAGCAGACACCTCACCCCCCTTCCCCTCACAACTGCTCTCTCCTGCTGCTTTGCCAGATGCCAACAGTGAATTTCTGCTCTGCTGCTCCACCAGCCAACGGGCAGCACACAGCAGGGCAGGAAGAAACTTTCAAACACATCTTGTCCCACTTTGTCTCGATGACAACACCAACTGAAAGATCAGAGGTTCTGCACCAGCTTTCTCAGCAGAGGGACACTACAATGGACCACAAACAGGCTGAAGAAATTTCCCTTTTTTTCTGCAGGCTACAAACCAGTCTGCTTCCCACAGGATCAGGGATTTGCCTGTGTTTTAGGGTTACCAGGAGCTCACCCACTATCTTCTGCCCAGAACACAAAGAGGAGGGCTCGAAAGCACTGCAAGAGTCTGGCAACTGAGTAGTAGCAATAGCTCACCTGGAGGCCATGATCTTAACACCACTGTGCTTCAAGCCTTCCCGGAGGAAAGGCACACATTTGCCTGGCCTCTGGGACAGGCTGAAGATGCAGCTGTGAGCAGAGCTGAAGGGAGCAGAGGACAGCTCTGGCTCGGCCTTCAGGCCTGGCTTCTCTTTCAGCCTTGAAGATGTCTGCCAGACTCATATGCACTCAGAGCAAGGGCAGAGAGAGAAGTCTTAACTCCCGGCCCAGGAAGAAAGCCTTAAGACGCCTTCAAAAATATGACTCTCCTCATCCCTCCCACCTAGGCCCAAAGAGCTCCAATTCTGTCACCAAACGCAGCAGTTCTCCTCAAATGTCGGGACAGTTGTGGCAGCCGTGCCCTTTCTGCCAAAGTTGGACAGGTCCCCACCTGTCCCAGAGGCAAGCAGAGGGAAGAAGAGGGGACAACCTTGGGATGGGGGAATGGGAGAAGCAAAGCCAGCAGGGGGAACAGAAGAAAACGAGGACACATCCTGGAGTCTTGATGGCGACTGCCGTTGGTTCTGGCGGAGGAGCCCCTCTATGCTGTGTGTGCTTTGGCACAGGCTGCACTGTGGGTATGGCCCTGCTCTGCTGGTGGCCACTGCTCACCCTCTGCACAGAATCACGGAAGGACTAAGGTGCTCTAGTCCAAGGCCTGTTCTGGAACAGGGTTTCCTAGAGACAGTTGTCCTGATCCCTGAAGGTTAGGAAAAGCCAGGAAAGACATAGGCAAAGAAGACATTCAGTATTTCTGCTTTTTTCCTGTCCTGTGGAACAAGCTGCCCCATCTTGTTGAGAGATAGGCCCACATTTTCCCTGCTTTTCCTTTTGTCACCTACAGACTTAAAGAAGTCCTTCCTGTTGTCTCTGACATCACTGGCCTGATTCAGTTCCATTTGGGCTTTGGCTTTACCAACTTCACCCCTGCATGCCCAGATAACATTTCTGTTTTCTTTCTTTGCGTCCACTCTCTGTAAGCTTCCTTTTTGTGTTTGAACAAGAAGCTCCTTGTCAAGCCATCCATGCAGACCTCCTGGAATTTTTGCCTGACTTTCTGCTTTTTAGGATGAAACTCTCTTGAGCTCGATAGAAGTGATCCTTGAATATTAACCAGCTCTTTTGTGTCACTGTACTTTGCAAGGTGTTGCAAAGGCTGTTAAACCCAACAAGTATGGAAAGGGGGTTTCGATGAGAAGAAAATTGTTAGGTGCAAACCCAGGATGATGGTTAGTAGGACGATTAGTAGGATCAAACCCAGGATGAATGGGCTCTGCTGTAGCACTGCGCCAGATTCAAGGAAATTTACCAGTAACACAGTTCCCTGTGGCACAGCTGCTGGGATGTGGAGCACAAGTCCTCACTGCTGTGTTCACTTATGAGCCTTGCAGTCATTCAGCCCCCAAGGACAGCTCTGTTTGTGTTCACAGAGATCCAATGACAGTAAGAATCCCTGCCCAGCCTGGTGTTCAAAGGAGTTGACAGTGTAGAGATGGGGGAAATACACTGGGGGATTTGTTCCCCAGTGTCACGGGTTTACTTGTTCTAAAAAACTGAACGGGAATTTTCTTTCCCCTGCTGCCTGTGGGGGAGGGATGTTGAATGGGGAGGACAGTTTTCTGCCTTGGGTGATTACCTACCCAAAGGAGCTGGCTGGCAGAACTACATTCCAGCCTGACAGCTCCCTCTGGGGCTGGGGGGGGGGCGTGAGGGGTTTTTTTCTCCCCTCCTCTCCTTGGAAAGTGGCACTTCACTTTCTGCCTTAACGGAGGCAAGGGGGGTGTGTGTTGGAAAAAGCTCTGAGGCCGTTTTGCTCTCGACCTGGTCATCCATCTAAGAGAAGGTCACTCTAAACAAACCTACGTCCTCAGGACCTCGCTGCCACCGTCCAAGCTCGCTCGGTCCCGGCAGATGAACCTCAGGATGAAAGGGTGGGCTCAGTTCAGCGCACACTGTGTCTCACCTAAAATATCCATTGCGCAGGCTCGAAGGCCTTACCCGCATTTGCAAAGCCCTGTATCACCAGTGTGCTTGTAACAAATGTGGGTGGAGACCTTTCCCAAATCTTCATTTGTGAAGACTGGCCATGATGAGATGAGGGGATTGAGTCCATCATCAGCAAGTTTGCAGATGACACCAAGCTGGGGGGGAGTGTCGATCAGCTGGAAGGCAGGAGGGCTCTGCAGAGGGACCTGGATAGGTTGGGGAGTTGGGCTGATTCCAACGGGATGAGGTTCAACCAGGCCAAGGGCCGGGTCCTGCCCTTTGGCCACAACAACCCCCTGCAGCCCCCTGGGCTGGGGACAGAGTGGCTGGAGAGCAGCCAGGCAGGAAGGGACCTGGAGGTTTGGATTGACAGGAAGCTGAACTGGAGCCAGAGTGTGCCCAGGTGGCCAAGAAGGCCAATGGCATCCTGGCCTGGCTCAAGAACAGCGTGGCCAGCAGGTCCAAGGAAGTGATTCTTCCCCTGGACTCAGTGCTGGTGAGGCCACCCCTGGAGTGCTGTGTCCAGTTCTGGGCTCCTCAGATCAGGAAGGACATTGAGGTCCTGGAGCAGGTCCAGAGGAGAGCAACAAGGCTGGGATAGGGACTCAAGCACGAGTCCTGTGAGGAGAGGCTGAGGGAGCTGGGGCTGTTCAGCCTGGAGAAGAGGAGGCTCAGGGGAGACCTCCTCACTCTCTACAACTCCCTGACAGGAGGTTGTAGCCAGGTGGAGGTTGGTCTCTTTTCCCAGGCAACCATCAGCAAGACAAGAGGGCTGGGTCTTAAGCTGTGCCAGGGGAGGTTTAGGTTGGATACTAGAAAGAATTTCTTTACAAAGAGGGTAATCAGCCATTGGAATGGGCTGCCCAGGGAAGTGGTGATTCTATGGGAACACACCCATGGAGATGGGAACACACCCATGGAGATGGGAACACACCCATGGAGATGGGAACACACACACAAGATCAAGCAGAGTAGCTTTGCTGAAGGGATTTATTGATCATTCTGGGGAAATGCCCCTGGGCTCTGAGGGAAATCAGGGGGTTCTTCCGGGGATGATCATCTCCTCATGCCACTGGAGGGGGACAGGGCACGGGTGTCACCACCAGTCCTGAAAGACAGAGCCCCAAACGTCACCCCCAAAGTCCACTGCAACATGAGAGGGGCCTTGTCCTGACCCCTCTCCCTGCAGGCACTGCTCACCTCAGCCATCCAGGGATGCAGCCACGCCTTTCTCACCAACAGGACCCACCACCTTCTCAACCACAGGGGGCTGGGGACAAAGGCAGGGTTAGGGACACCCTGGGTGCAGTGGGATGTATTGGGAGCCTGGGGGAAGAAATGGGATCCTTGGGGAAGGTGCACTGGGGTATACTGGGGCAGACTGGGATGGCCAGAAGTGTCATGGCCATGTGAGGGGAGGACCCAACTCAGGCAGAACTCCTGGTACCCACCTGAGCCATCTTCAGGATCCCAACGTCCACTAAATGCAGCTGGAGAGAGCCCAGGAGCCCTGGCTGGTCACTGGGATGTCCCCGGTGCCAGCGAGGGATGGGGGGACCAAAGTGTCCCCCAGTTCCCAGACTGGATGCCCTCCAGTCCCCCCGGCCCACTCACCTCCCGCAGATCATTTTGGGTTCCTGCCAAGAGTGCCTGGGCAAGGAGAGCAAAGGTTTAAGCAGGATTGGCCCCTGTGGGGCTGGGGGAGGGACACGGGGGTCCCCAGCCCTCCCAGCCCAGGGCTGCCCCCGTCTGAGGGGGAAAATCCCTTCTGCTCCCCCTGCTCCCACTGCCCCCAGTTTCACCTCCAACCCCTGTTCCTGCAGGGCCCAGGGTGGG
>NW_024105173.1:0-42197 GCF_003945595.2 Pipra filicauda | reverse complement strand
GCATATTTTCTTTTATTGACCGCCACAACAATAACAGGACAAGAGAAAGGAGTTGGGGAATTGTCCTGGAAGTCTGGTCTGGTGGGCTTGGAGCACTGGGTGGGCATTTCTTGAGAGCTGTGGTGGCCCCCGCCTGCTTGGGCTGGGATGTCACTTCATGCTGAGCCTCATTTGATGGAGGTGTGTCCAGAGGCAGCCCGGCTCCAGGCTGAAGCAAAAAGCCAGAGCGGGTGATGCGGGAGCTGCTCCAGCGCCTACCGCAGCCTGCGGCCCAGTGGGAGCGTCCCGGGCCCTGCCCCGGGGCGCCCTGAGGCGGGGCAGTGCCCACTCCCGCCGGCCGCCCTCACAAGGCCCAGGCCGCCTCCTTCCCACAAGGCCCAGCAGGGCCCCCTCACACCTGCCCCGCCCTGCCCTGTCCCGCCCGGCCCCACCGTGCCCGGTGGCCTCTGTCACACCCCACGCTGACGTGCTGAGCCTTCCACCAGCCATTGTGACGCCACAGGCGCCAGTCGGGCACGGCTTTGTTGGTGCCCACAGCCGGCGCCCAGAGCTGCTGTAGCCTCTCGGGGAGCAGCAGCACATCCCGTTCTGGGAGCATTGCGCGCCTGCATCGCCGTCTTGGCAGCTGCAGGCCACGACCGCTGCGCAGGGCGACCTCGTCTGCCTTGTGCTTTCTACCCCGTGCCCGTCCTTATTCTCACCCTTGTCCCCTTTGTCACCCTCCCCCTAAACCTCGCCCTCGTCCCATTCCTCATCCCCACTTGGCTCCCGGCAGCCCGCCGGGGGCTTCTTGCACTCCTGCTGCTGGGAGCTGCAAGCAGGGCCATGCCGTGGCTTCTGAGCAAGAAGCGACGGCAGTCGCCCTCCAGCAGCAGCAGTGGGCAGCCCTGGGCTGCCACCAGCTCCAGCAGCGCCTCCCAGCTCCGGGAGCAGGGGCTGGGCAGGCTGCACCGCGCGGCCGCCCGCGGGGACCTGGGCTGGCTGAGGCGCTGGCGCTGGTACATGAAGGTAGTCGGCATCGACAGGCCAGACCAGGAGATGCGGTGAGTTCTGGGCCACGCTGATGGCACAACTTGGCTGCTCCTGAGCCAAGCTGCAGTAGTCCTCGGCAGCCCTCTCTTAGGGATAAGGCTTGAAAAATGAGATTTGCCCTGTCAGCTGGGAGAGGGAACTCTTGAGCTTTTCACTGCTCGGAGCTGCCGGCCGGGCTCCAGCGCTGTTGGAAAGGCGTGTTGCCCACCTGCCGCTTGGCCGTGGTCTCTCTGCAGGGCTGTTCTGCAGCTGCTCAGCCGTCACCTGTTCTCTTCTGCCCTCTGGCTGGTCAGCGCAGCATTGCAGCAGCAGCAGCAGCAGCAGCAGGAGGAGCAGAGTCGGAGCAGGGTCCCCAGGGTGCTGGGTAGAGACACAGCTTGGGCTCGTCCTTTGTCTGTCTGGGTTAAGAGCGTCTGTTTAATTTTTAGGACACCTCTGCATCTGGCTTCGGCCAATGGCCATGCAGATGTCGTGAGATATCTGCTAAGAAAGAACAGCCAGCCCAACCTCGCTGACAGCTTCAAGAGAACGGCCCTGATGAAGGTGTGTGGAATGCCTTCTGAGCTTGGAGGTGGGGCTTAGTGCTGGGGTGTTAAAGGGGAGGTGTCTGGCAGGATTCCTTGCAGCGCAGGGCCATAGAAACACACCTATTGCAATGGGCACGGCACAGCCTCTGTTAGCTGATCTTTGCAGATGGTCTTCTATGGCAGCACTCAGGAGCTGAGGGAGTTGTGGGAGAGGGGGATGGATGTAAAAGTTGGAAGTCTTTCCCTTTTGGTGTGTTGTTGCCAGGCAGTCCAGCAGGAGCAGGAAGAATGTGTTGCTGTTCTGCTGGAACACGGTGCCGACCCCAATCTGGCAGACGCGGACGGCAACACTGCCCTTCACCTGGCTGTCCTGTCTAAAAACACAGCTGTAGCAGGGCTGTTACTGGAGCATCATGCCAAGAGTGATGCTCAGAACCAGGTAACCTTGGCATGTGGGTAAAGCTGCTCTTTCCAAGAGCTGCAGAGCTTGTCTGTGTCTTTCTAATGGGGATTCTTTCTCCTTTTAGTGGGGATTTACCCCCTTGAAACTTGCAGCCTTGCAACAGCATGAGGAGATTGTGGAGTGCCTTGTGAAAAAAGCAGCTGTCAGGCACGCTCAAGGCCAGTGGGAAAGGTGAGGGCTTTGTCAAAAGAGCACCCGGGCCTTCTGGGTGGTCTGCAAGTGTGAGTGAGACGAGGGGCGTGGCAATGAGCTGGGCAAAAGAAGGAGGAGCCCCGTGAAAGCAGTTCCCTGGGTGACTGGTAAATGCAGGTCTGCACTTGGCTGCTCTCGTAGCTTTGGGGCTCTCACCCTTTGCCCGCTGAGGTCTGCAAGAAAGCCTTGTCTGTGGTGCCCTTCCCCCCCACAGAGCCAGAGCCATGGGGAAACTTGCCAGTAGCTCAGCAGCGTGGCTGCTCTGCAGGCCAGGGGGGTTTAAGGCACGGCAGAGTTGGTGCGTGAAGTGCTCTGAAGGGAAGCGTTGGGGGAAAGAGAAGCAACACTGTCCCAGGGGACACGAGGGGCTCCGAGCGCACCGAAGGAGAAAACTTGCTGCCATGGAGATGGTCAGGGGGTCGAAGGGCTTGCCCCGGGAGTTTGTGCAGCTGCATCGGTGGGGCCTTTGAAGAGCAGTGCAAGGAGCCCTGAAGAGCACGGCCTGAGCTGGTAGTTGAGGCTGCTTCAGGGAGGCCCCTTCTAAGAGAAATTCTCCAGTGCTTGCATGGACTTGGCTTTGCTTTCCCGGAGCTTGTAGGAAAGGGGGGAAGAGGTCTTTTGGGAGCAAGCAGGGGAAAAATGATGCAGGATGAGACATGTTTCCGATGAACTTTTGGATGCTTTAGGACTGCTCTTGTGGTTCCTGGAAGCCATGAGGCTCACCTGGAGGAAGATAATCTGCGCTTGCAGGAGGAGTTGGACAGGGCTGACGTGGAGGTATGGAAAGCCTGTCCCCACAGGGATAAACCTGGGGGTGCTTGTTGCTTCCTCTCCATCACAAAAAGGGACAAAACAGTATTCTGGGAGCCACTATGACAGAGACCTAAGGAAGCAGTAGTTCCATCGGGTTTTGATCTGCCTCTGTCCCTCCGGCCCCCTGCCCCACAACCCGCCATGCTGAGGCAGAGCTGCCTCTCCTTAGGGTTTCACTCCTTACCACTCAGGGGGGCTGGGGTTCCTGTCTTTCTGCTCCATTGGAGGTCTTCCTGCTTTAAGAAGACTCCCCACGCAGCCCTGGCTCCATTCTCGACTCCAGGGGAGGTCTGTGGAGCAGTTCACCTGGCTGCCTTTGCTGAAATGGTGGTCATCAGTTCGTCAGTGATGCCACCCTTCCTGGCCCCACCCCACTGAAGCAGAACTGCCTCTCCTCAGGCATCCACTGCTTCCTGCTCAGGGGCTGCTGGGCGCCTCTCTCTGCACTACAGTGCGGGTCTTTCCCACTGAAGAAAACTCCCCGTGCTGCCCTGGTGCAATCCTGGGCTCCAGAGCACATGTGCCAGAGCACTTGGCCTCTGCCACTTGCCAGACGCCTTCCTTTAGGAAGATGAACTATTTCACTGGTCTTTTCCTGGAGTAGCAAGCAAGGGAATACAGGAAGTGTCCCAGGTGACCAAAAAGGACGGAGGGGCAGTGTCGGTGCTTAGAAGCGTGCTGTAGGAAAGCAGTGGAGGGATAGGAGAGGCTGCTGTAAAAGAGGACAAAGGCCTACAGTTTGTGTTCATGGGGTAGTAGAAGTGAAGCTTTGAAGGGACTTGAGTGGATTGCAGTTCTTTGGGCAGAGGGGATGCACACAGACATGCAGCACCTGAGTTCTTCAGCAACAACTGGCTCCTCTCTGGAAAAGCTCACCTGACAACTGTGGATTCTTCCCGTGATTTTACAGCTGCGGGAGGAGGAAGAAAAGCATCTTCAGTCTGAGCATCGTGTTTGTGACTTGAAGACTGCCTTGGATGACAAGGGAAGAGAAGTAATAACATCTTCCCAGAAACTGCAGGACCTCCCGTTGGCATCTTGCGAGACTAACATGACTGTAAAACAACTGGAAGAAGAGGCGCAAGAGTAAGAGAGTAACCCAGTGAAGCGAGGGGTCTGTGGCTTTGGGGGATTGGGTGGAAACAAGGGGAGAGTCAGTGGGATTTTGAAGGACACTTCTGCTGTGGCTTCTGTTCCTTAGCACAGTTTGTCTGGCATTGGATTTTCTGGTAATAAGAGCTGTATTTCTTCTTAAGCTTTGCAAGTGAAAAGAGCAGATTGGAAGGTACTGTCCAGCAGCCAAGCGATGGCGTTGAAGCCCTTCCGAGAGCCCTGCAAGCCTCTGCCTCAGTAAGCTGGTGCTAAATTTGCCTTTTTGTGACTCTTGAGTCTAGTTGCCTATTTGTGTGGGGAAAGTGTCAGATGAAGTTTTCCTGGAGAGCCTAGGGGAGCTCAGTTTCTGCCTTCTCCCCAGTAGAGGCTGCTCAGAAAGCAGCCTGGTCCTTTTGCCAGCTGCTACCCCGAGGGTATTTGCTGTGCTGGACACTGGAGGAATTCTTAGATTCTAAATGAGGAGTTTCATCCTGAGCTCCAAGGGAGCCGGAAGTATTGCTGCCAGGAGTGTCTCCCAAATTCTTAAGTAGGTCTAAAGTTTCTTCTTTCTGTCGGGGAATCTTTCAAGTGTTTTCTAGGCTGGTTTCCAGTAGAGGAGAGATACAGTTGCGATGGCCACCCCCTTGAGAAGTTTTCCCAGAATTCACTGCCTTTAGATGCCGCTGAGTTTCCTTTTCTGTTTTTTTTGTCCTGTATCCAGGGTGGTGAACTTTCCCAGCAGCTGGACATGGAGCCTAGAAGAGGCATGCCGCTCGAGGCTCAAAAGCAGGCTTTGCAAGGAGAGCTGTCCAGTCTGCGTGGGAAGTGTGAAAACCTGGAGAAGAGCAAATGGCAGCTGCAAGAAGAGGTGGCAGAACTCACTCATCATTTGGAGACTTTGGTGCTGGATGGCAGCCAAAGAGAAGAATGTAGAAAAGAGGTGGAGGAACGAGCTGACCAGGAAAGAAGTCAAAAGCTACAAGACGTCAGCCTCGTTTTGCAAGTAAGTGAATTTCTCCCCAGCGTCCACAGGCGCTACGTAAACTTCTGTTGTGGCCATGGGTTTTGGTGTTTTTCTTTTGCTCCTGTATTCTGTGGGTTAGCTTCTGTCTTTGCTGAAGGCAGTGGCAGAAGGCAATCTGGTTGGGCAGGAGTGCTGCCGTGGGTGTGTCACGTGCCGGCAGGTCCCTGAATGCAAAGGCTGCCCGAGGCAGACTGGCACTTTGCAGTGCTTGGGGGGTATCTCTGTGGGCTGCTCTGGTTCTCGCTGCTCATCCTTGAATGGGTTTGGCAACTTGCAGCTGTGATGGCCAGACCTAGAGGTGCTGCTTTGTCCTTGTAGGGGGGGAAGGTGCTCCGCAAAGGAGTCACTTAAATGACAGGGGTGGGGGTGAGGGGGTGGACGTGCTGCTGGGAGTGAGGAGGCAGAGCCGCCTCTCTGAGTAGGGCTGGGCCCTTGAAACTGGGTGCGTGCAGTTTTGTGCTGGGCAGAGCTCTCTTTTTCTTGTGGTGGTTGAAGGTGCACTGTCTCCTTCAGGCACAGGCCCGATTAGGACAAATCAGAGAGAGTCATTGTGATTCCGTGAGAATCCAGTTGGAAGACAGAATTAGAGGCCTCGAAAGTGAATTGGACAGGGTAAAAAGAACCCAACAAGAGAGTGCTTCTCGTAAAGAAGCAACGCAGGCAGAAATGACGATGTACAAAGACCTGTATCTGGAGGAAGTGAAAACCAGAAGATGCCTAGCCAAGAAAGTGGAAAGGTAAGTCCCTGCTTTTTTTGGAGTGGTAATAAGAGACTCCTTTTTCTTCCTGCATTTTCCTTGGAAATCCATCTTCTCCATCTGGCCAGCATTATTGCCCTCCATTGGCCAGCAGGGTCTGATGGAGTTGCCAAGACATTCTCCTTGATATTTGAAAAGTCGTGGCAGTCAGGCGAAGTCCCAGGTGATGGGAAAAAGGGAAACTCACTGTGCCCATCTTTGAAAGGGGTAGAAAGGAGGGCCCTGGGAGCTGCCAAGCTGAGTCCAGAGGAGGCCAGCAAGGTGGTTAGAAAGATGGAGCAGCTCTCCTCTGAGGAAAGGCTGGGTCAATTGCAATACTTCAGCCTGGAAAAGAGGAGGCTTTGGGGTGACCTACTGGTGGCCTTTCGGTGTGTGAAGGGAGCCTACAAGAAGGATGAAGAGAGTGCATTTCAAAGAGCATGTGGGGAGAGGACAAGGGGGAATGGCTTCAAACGGAAAGAGAGTAGGTTTAGATTTGATCCTAGGAAGAGATTGGTTCCTGTGAGGGTGGTGAGGACCTGCAACAGGTTGCCCAGAGAAGCTGTGGATGTCCCATGGCCGGAAGTGTTCAAGGCCAGGTTGGATGGGGTTGTGAACAACCTGGTCTCGTGGAAGGTGTCCCTGGCCACAGCAGGAGGCTTGGAACGAGATGATCTTTAAGGTCCCTGCCAAGCCAAGCCCTTCTAGGCTTGGATGCTGTCTGTGGCGTTTCTGTGAGACTGTGGGGGAAAGGCTGGTTGTTCCTGTGTTTCATGGTTTTCTTAACTAATTTGCTGTGCAGGTTGGAAAAGCTTCTGAGGCTAGAGAGGAGGAAAGTCAGGCTTAATGAAGAGAAAGAAAGCCAGTCCCAGCTGGAGGAAATGAAGAAGAGTTATTCTGAAAAGGTCAAGGAAGTTGACAGATTACGAAGAGAGGTGAGCCTGGCTCTGGGTGGGGCTTTTTGGTTGTTCCTTCTTTTGAAAGCTGGGAGATGCTTTCCCTCTATTTCTTGTCATGGTGATGATTTTTTTCCCTTGTCTGCATTTTGGGTGTGATGGGCTTTTCTTAATGCTCCTTCTGCTGTTGCAGTGGGAGATGACTCTAAGTAATCCGGAGGTAGTTCTCCTTCTGGGGAAAGATGGAAATGTTAAGGACAAAGCAGTAGGTGTAAGGGCTGATGGAGGCCAGGCTGTCCTGCAGAGGAAGGGCGAGGCGAGAGTGGCAGCCAGCCTGGCAGGGTGCGTGAGCTGAGGGGCCAGGGAGCCGTGCCACAGGCCCTGAGCAGGAAGAGCAGAACAGGTCCGCTGACAGTGAGCGGGGTCAGCCAAGAGTGCAGATCCCCCGGCTGGGCCTGAGGGATGGGCAGGTCCTTGCAGGACATCACGTGCATGGGCTGAGAGCAGTGGGGCCCAGCTGAGGCCTGGCTGCAGCTTGAGGGAGGCTGTGACAGCGTCCTCTGGGTGTGACAGATGAATTGCTGCCCTGGCAGAGAGGGGAGGAACAGCGCTGTCAGTGGCAGGGCACGATCAGCCCCTGAGCCCTGTCTCAGGCAGGAGCTGAGCAGGAGGCACTTGAGGTTTTGCTTTTCTCAACAGTGTTGTTGCTGCCCAGGGCCCAATGAGGACAGGTGCCTCCCAGGGGAAAATCTGTCACTTATTGCTCACAGGGAGCTGTTTCAGCCCATCCTGTGGCGGGGAGCCAGAAGGACTGTTCCCAGCAGTGCTTTTGAGGCTGCTCTGCCTCTGCGGTAGTGACACGGAACCTCTCATCTCCTTCTCCACTGGTCGCTCGGATCCGTTGCTAAAGCGGCGTCTGTCAGCCACGCTTGGGTTTGGAAGGCATCGCTGTAGAATGGCTTCCTGCCTTTGCAGTGATTCCTTTGGAGTGCAGAAGCTTGGAGCAGTTTTGCAGGAGGAACTCGGAAAGGATGGGAAGCTGAGGAATCCTATGACAAATGATGGGAAAGCTGTTCTTGCTGGAAAAGAAGAGGCTGGTTGGACTTTGTTTCTAGTCCTGAGGCAGCAGATGATGAATATAGACTCCCTGGCCGCCCCCTTTTGAGGTCTTCCCAGAATTCACTGCCTTTCCATCCCGCCGAGTTCCTGTTTTTTTCTTTCTGCCTGCAGGTTGCTGAACTTTCCCAGCAGCTGGACAGGGAATGTCAAAAGTGCACGCAGCTGGAAGCCAAAAATCAAGATTTGCAAGACGAGCTGTCTACCCTGCGTGGGAAGTGCGAGAACCTGGAGATGGACAAATGCCAGCTGCAAGAAGAGCTGGCAAAACTCCGGCATCATTTGGAGACTGACTTGGTGGATCGCAGCCAACTGGAACAGTGGAAAAAAGAGGTGGAAGAGCAAGCCGACCGGGAACTCAGACAAAAACTCCAGGAAGTCAATGAGTTTTTGCAAGTAAGTGAATTTCTCCCCAGCGTCCACAGGCGCTACGTAAACTTCTGTTGTGGCCATGGGGTTTGGTGTTTTTCTTTTGCTCCTGTATTCTGTGGGTTAGCTTCTGTCTTTGCTGAAGGCAGTGGGAGAAGGCAATCTGGTTGGGCAGGAGTGCTGCCGTGGGTGTGTCACGTGCCGGCAGGTCCCTGAATGCAAAGGCTGCCCGAGGCAGACTGGCACTTTGCAGTGCTTGGGGGGTATCTCTGTGGGCTGCTCTGGTTCTCGCTGCTCATCCTTGAATGGGTTTGGCAACTTGCAGCTGTCATGGCCAGACCTAGAGGTGCTGCTTTGTCCTTGTAGGGGGGAAAAGGTGCTCTGCAAAGGAGTCACTTAAATGACAGGGGTGGGGGATGCTCTTCTTGTCTTTGAAGAATCCTTTTCGCTGTGCTCTGTCCTACAGATACAGTGTGTCTTCCTTAGTAGCTTTGAATAAGAGTGCTAGTTTGGTCTTCTTTCCCACTGCAAAGAATTGTTTGCCTTGGTAGCTGCTGGGTTCTGCCTTGATTGCTGCTGGGAGTGAGGAGGCAGAGCCGCCTCTCTGAGTAGGGCTGGGCCCTTGAAAGTGGGTGTGTGCAATTTTGTGCTGGGCAGAGCTCTCTTTTTCTTGTGGTGGTTGAAGGTGCACTGTCTCCTTCAGGCACAGGCAGCCCACCAGGACACATTAGAAAAAATCCGAAGCAGTCATCTGGACTCCCTGAAAAACCAGTTAGAAGAGAGAATTAGAGATCTTGACCGTGCACTGGGAAGGATAAGAAGCAACCAAGCAGAAAGACCTTTTCAAAAAGAATCCACCCAGGCAGAAGTGGAAAAGTATAAAGAGCTGTATGTGGTGGAAGCAAAAAGCAGAAAAAGCCTAGCCAAGAGACTGGAAAGGTAAGTCCCTGCTTTTTTGGACTGCTACTAAGAGACTCCTTTTTCCTCGTGCATTTTCCTTCTTAAATCCCTTTTCTACATCTGGCCAGCGTCAGGTGTGAAAGCAGAACGTGGCATCTTTGTGGGGAAAGTTCCTTAAGACCTTGCCTTCATCAGACCTGTCTTCCTTTCTCTTTAGAGTTCCAGCAGTAACAGCACAGTAGCGCCACTCTGGCATTGCTGGTGTCTTTTTCAAGTTGCTGCTGTTTTAGCAGGCAGTCTTTTTGCCAGTCTCTAATCTCCTCATCCCGTGGGGGAGAGAAAAGACGAATCTTGTGCCCTTTCCTGTTTGAACGAGGAGAGGCCTCTCGGAGAAGAGAGTTGGATTCTGTGAATCCAAACTAAGAAGGCTCTTGTTTGGCTTCTGTTTTGGTAGCGGGTCTGAGGGTTGAGCTTTCCTTGAGAAAACCAGGGTAGGCCAGAGTTCTTCTGGAGGTGACACTGTCTGCTCCTTGCACTTGATTTCTTAGAAACAGGCCCTGGGAACAAGCTCCGATCAAAGGATGTGCTGGGTTTGGACGCTCTTCATGCCCTTGGCTTTTAGAAGCGGGGTAATAGTGAAGGCCGTGGAGGGTAACTTTGCGAAAGCCTTCCTGCCAAAGATGACTCTGTGTGTGCTTGTGAATGTTTCAGAGCTAATGAGAGACTTGCAGAGGCCAACACCAAGCTCCTTTGGGAGCGCCACAGAAGCAGATCTGCAGTCCCAAGCAGTGCCGTCATCGGACACCTGACTGCAAGTCCACTTCTGGATTCAACTGGCCTGGGACGTCATGGCATCAGTTTGGGACCGAGCAGAAGCCTGGGTCTCAGGCATCTGTGGTAAAGTGGAAGACTTCTGGTCATCAGGTTTGTCCAAATTTTCCAGAGTGGTCCAAGGCCCAAAAATACGGAACTGGAAGCAATGAGCTGTGGAACTCCATTCTTTGACAAGAGAAACCGTGGGAAAGAGCACTGTGGCGCAGGAACCTCCCCCCTAAGTTCTCCACTAAATTGACACGGAGGGTGTGTGTGACCTATTTGAAATGGCTGATGTCACCGTGAGTGCCAAATGCCACCAGACATCTGTGAGACACCTTTTTCTTCATCAGTAATCTTCGTTCTAGCAGTTTCTTCCCTGGACCTTGCTTTAATATGTTACTCTGGATAGGAGGCATTTGCTGGTGTAGTTCCTGCTACGTCTTCCTCCATGAAACAGCAGAGCTCCCTACTCCTTGGGAAGTCTTCACGGCCTTCTAATTTTGCAGCAATGCTGCAAGCTCTGCAATACCGCTGGTCCGAGTATGCCCTGTAGTCAGCAGTCAGTGTGATAGCACATCCCTGCCAGAATGCAGAGCATGATAGCAGGAGACGTGGAAACCACCCGCCAGGAGTTGTAATCAGCGGGACAGGCGCGTAGCATGGGATTGAGGCATGGGCAAGCAGGAGGCTTGGAAGCGGATGATCTTTAAGGTGCCTTTAAGGTCCCCTTTTGGGGTTTTCCCGGAATTCACTGCCTTTCCATCCCGCTGAGTTCTTTTTTTGTTCTTTCTGTCTGCAGGTTGCTGAACTTTCCCAGCAGCTGGAGAGGGAATGTCAAAAGCGCACGCAGCTGGAAGTCACAAGTCAGGGTTTGCAAGACGAGCTGTCTAGCCTGCGTGGGAAGTGGGAAAACCTGGAGAAGAGCAAATGCCAGCTGCAAGAAGAGCTGGCAAAGCTCCAGCCTCATTTGGAGACCAGTGTGGTGGATGGCAGCCAGATCATGGCTAGGCTTGGCCAATGAAGATTTGGAAGGGCTCTCCCCACATTTGCTACAAGCGTGCTGGTGGCTAAAGAGGCCAATGCGAGACAGACAAGATGGGTTGCAAAAGGCACAGCAGAAAGACTCCTTGGATGGGATCGGCAAGACACGATTCTTTCTGCGTTGTCTTCTCTCTTCGATGGTGATCCTGCGTGCGTTCTCAAAGGAAGCAGCAGCGTTAGAGACAGTGTGTCTGCAGACCTCTCGATTGGAGGCCAGAGTAGACCAGCGCTGGAGACCAATGTGGCCAAGGCTGAGATGTTGCTTCAGGGAGTCCTCGTGTCTCCTTTTGCGGGCTCCTCTCTTGCGGCAGCCAGTGGCAAGTTTGCCATAGATCACGATCTTAGGGAGGCGGTAGTCCTCCATCCTGGAGACGTGCCCTGCCCAACGCAGCTGTGTTCTCAGCAACATGGCCTCAATGCTGGTAATTGCTGCCTGTTGTAGAACGGACGTATTAGTTCCGTAATCTGAGTAGCGGATGTTTAGGATTGTACGGAGACAGTGTTGATGGAAGCGTTCGAGGAGTCGCAGGTGGTGGCGGTAAATGAGCCATGATTCGGACCCATCTGAGAGAGTAGACAGCACTATGGCTCTGTAAACCCTGATCTTTGTACTTTTCTTCAGTTGTTTATTTACAAGGACTCCCCGAAACAACCTCTCAGCCTTGGCCATATTGATCAACATAACTGGTCTACTCTGGCCTCCAGTCGGGAGGTCTGGAGACACACTACCTTTAACGCTGCTGATGCTTTTGAGAAAGCACGCAGGATCACTCTTGAGGAGAAAAGACAACGCAGAAAGAATCATGCCTTGCAGAATATATCTCCTAAGGAGTCTTTCTGCTGTGCCTTTTGCAACCGGCCGTGTCTATCTCGTGTTGGCCTTTTTAGCCACCAACGCGCTTGTAACAGACGTGGGTAGATCCCTTCCCAAATCTTCGTTCGCGAAACCTGGCCATGATGATGATGATGATTATTTCGCCAGACTCTTTTATGGAGTCTTCCGAAAGCTCTCGATGCCTTTGGTAACCTGTTTTCTCCCCTAGTAGGGGCAGCATCCAATTCATTCTTCACGGGTTGTTGTGTAATGGACTGAATTGCTGAGTCTTGACCTACACGGTTGGTCCTGAAAAGAGTCTGAAAGTGTTCAGAGCATCGATTTAGAACGGCGGTTTCACCTGTGAGAAGCATTTGACCATCTGCGCTGAGTAGAGGGCTTTGGGCCTGGTCTGTCGGTCCATATGCTGTTTTCAAGGCCTCCTAGAATCCTCTGTGATCACCCGTATCTGCGCATAACTGAATTTTTCCTGCTAGATTGATCCACCCCTTGTTTTGGATGTCACGAAGTTGCTGTTGGAGGTTGCTGCCTGCGAGACGAAAGGCCGCTTTTCTTCCATGAGCAGATGGCTGAGCAAGGTGTGCTCGGTGGGCAGTTCTCTTTTTCCTCCACAAATCCTGGATCTCTTGATTGTTTTCATCCAAGCAGCCCTTGTTCTTCTTGAAGGAGAAGCCTAAGGATCCTTCAGAGGACTGCAGGATGCTATTTTCCATAGGTTGCCCAAATGATTCAGGAGAGGGATCTATGGAATGATCCTGGAGCCTAGTTTGAAGGTTTGCCTGAAAGCTGTCTCTCCCTTTAGCTGATTGAAGATCTTTAACTTGGAATCTCCTGCTTGGAATACCGGCCCTTTTAGGTTTGAACTTAAGGTTGAAGTGAAGTTTACAGCCAAACAGAACAATAGAAAAGGGATGTGGAAGAACGAGCCGAGCAGGAAATAAGACCAAAACTACGAGTCTGGTTCTCTACTCAACTGGGCTGGAACATCTTGTCAACAATTTGAGTCTGAACAATCTCAGTCTGTGAGGAGGCTCTTGGCTCCCGCTAGGTGTTCTTATGCCAACTTGGTCTTGAATAAACTGAAGAGTCTAGTAGGTGTCCTTGTTTTCTTCTGTTGCCCCTGCCGGCTTTGCTTCTGCCATTCCCCGATCCCAAGGCTGTCCCCTCTTCTTCCCTCTGCTTGCCTCTGGGACAGGTGGGGACCTGTCCAGCTTGGGCAGAAAGGGCCTGGCTGCCAGAACTGTCCCGACATTTGAGGAGAACTGCTGCGTTTGGTGACAGAATTGGAGCTCTTTGGACCTAGGTGGGAGGGATGAGGAGAGTCCTATTTTTGAAGGTTTATTAAGGCTTTCTTCCTGGGCCGGGAGTTTAGACTTCTCTCTCTGCCCTTAGTCTGAGTGCAAATCAGTGCGGCAGAAATCTTCAAGGCTGAAAGAGAAGCCAGACCTGAAGGCCGAGCCAGAGCTCTCCTCTGCTCCCTTCAGCTCTGCTCACAGCTGCATCTTCAGCCCATCCCAGAGGCCAGGCAAATGCGTCCCCTTCCTCCGTGAAGGCTTGAAGCACAGTCGTGTTAAGATCCTGGCCTACAGGTGAGCTATTGCTACTACTGGGTTGCCAGAGTCTTCCAGTGCTTTTGAGCCCTCCTCTTTGTGTTCTGGGCAGAAGATAATGGGTGAGCTTGTGGTAGCCATAAAACACAGGCAACTCCCTGATCCTGTGGGAAGCGGATGGGTTTGTAGCCCGCTGTAAGAGGGAAAGTTGGGAAGGATGCTGAAGCTGAAACCATACACCGTTGAAATCTCAACCCAAACAATCTCTATTCCCAAGAGGTGGCCAACAAAAGGAAAAAACCCCAAGAGAGAGGAAGGAGGAGAAAAATAAGCCCTCAGTACGACTCCCCCAGTTGCCCAGGTGTTGCTTCTGAAGTTATCTTCCCGACCCAGAAGGCCTAGAATTGCCCAGAGCAGAAGCTGCATTCTGGGAGAGTCGGCAGGCTCACAAGATAGCGGGCGTGCCCGCCAAAGGCAACGTTGTCCTTTGATGTGAAGCTTGCGTCTGCCGAGCACGAGCCATCCGCTTTTTATCCAATTGATTGGCGATGTCCACCTGGGCAGGTGTGGTTAGCACCGCCCAGCCAGAGGCCTTCGGTCCCTCCCAACGTTCTGGAAGCGGTGCCCCTTCTGCACACGCATGTGTCCTTTGGAATCCCCCCCGTGCTTGCGCGCTGTACTTCAGGGGGTCTTTTCTAAATGAGTCTGGGGGCGTACTCCATCACCCTCCTGTTCCCTTTTTTCTTCAAATGCCCTTGGAAGGCAATCAGGCAATAATAAGACACCAATTAATTGTAGTTTGTCCAAAACACTTCCTTCAAGGACGAAGTTGCCGTTTCTCAGTGCTTGTTTTCTCCTAAGTTGGCAGGAAAAGGATAGACCCTCCCAGGCGGTTGGGCCAAAGAGAGACCAAAAGTATCGACATCTAATTAAGCCCCGATACACCCGCAAAGAAAAAGGGAAATTTCTTCAGCCCGCTTGCGGTCCATTGTAACGTCCCTCCCCTGAGCAAGCTGGTGCAGAAGTTGTGGGCCTTCACTTGGTCGAAGGGCTTGCCCCGGGAGTTTGTGCAGCTGCAGGTGAGAGCAGTTGCAAGGGGGAGGGGGGGCGAGGTGTCTGCTCTTGAAGTGGGACAAGACAAAGGAGTTGGGGAATTGTCCTGGAAGTCTGGCCTGGCGGGCTTGGAGCGCTGGGTGGGCATTTCTTGAGAGCTGTGGTGGCCCCCGCCTGCTTGGGCTGGGATGTCACTTCATGCTGAGCCTCATTTGATGGAGGTGTGCCCAGAGGCAGCCCGGCTCCAGGCTGAAGCAAAAAGCCAGAGCGGGTGATGCAGGAGCTCCCCAGCTGATGGATGCTGGTGATGGTAATGTATTAAATGAGGTCGCTGGTGATGTGTCTTTCTTAATCACCATAGACACTCTTTGTAGTAATGATTAGGTGCATTGCTAAGCTTATCCTTTTATAATTCCTGGCTTCTTTCGTAATTCTTTACTGTTTTGCACTATAGTAAATTTTTACACTTATTCTTTAAAGTTGGTGTCTGTGTTTCTTGTGCTGATC
Source organism: Pipra filicauda (assembly GCF_003945595.2). Taxonomy (NCBI): domain Eukaryota; kingdom Metazoa; phylum Chordata; class Aves; order Passeriformes; family Pipridae; genus Pipra; species Pipra filicauda. The sequence continues at coordinate 27,234 of NW_024105173.1, read as the reverse complement.
CTCGTCCCCAGTAGCAAAACAAGAGCTGAATCTTGGGGATGGTGAGGCCTGGAGGGTCACCTTTCCTGAAGGGATTTTGGGGTACCCTCTAGTACCGAGGGAGTTTTTGGGGTGCCCCCAATCCTGAGGAGGGTACTGGGAGATTTGAGTGGGAACTCATGGCTCCAGCACTTGGAGTGGGGCATCACAAGGAGGGACACAAAGAGCTTATTTTGGAGAGGATCCTGCTGCTTCCCACCAATTTTGGGGGCGATAAACATCTTTTGGGGGTCCCCCTCCTCATTTTCAGGCACTGAGGTGAACCCATCCCCACATGGTGGGCATCCACATTTTTGCAGGGAGGGACAAGGCTCCTTGTGCAATGGGACCAGCCCAGGTGATGTCACAGAATCACAGAATATGCTGAGCTGGAAGGGACCCACAAGGATCATGAAGTACAACCCTTGGCCCTGCACAGGACCATCTCCAAGTGTCACACCATGTGCCCCAGAGGATCATCCAAATGCTCCTTGAGCTGGGTCAGCCTTGGTGCTGTGCCCACTGCCCTGGGGAGCCTGTTCAGTGCCCAGCCACCCTCTGGAGGAACAACCTTTTCCTAAGATCCAACCTAAACCTCCCCTGACACAACTCCAGGCCATTCCCTCAGTCCTGTCCCTGGTCCCCACAGAGCAGAGCTCAGGGCCTGCCCCTCCTCTGCCCCTCCCCAGGAAGCTGGACCTGCAGTGAGGTCTCCCCTCAGTCTCCTCTTCTTCAGCTGAACACACCAAGTGCCCTCAAGTCCCTTCCCCATCTCTGTTGCCCTCCTTTGGACATTCTCTAATGGCTCCATATCTTCCTTCCATTGTGTCTCCCCAAACTGCCCTAATATTGCAGGGCAGGCTGCCCCAGGACTGAGCAGAGCAGGACAATCCCCTCCCTGGCCTGGCCGGCGATGCTGGGCCTGATGCCCCCAGGACAGAGTTGGCCCTCCTGGTTGCCCATCATGAGTCTCAGACCCTGAGGCAGAAACCCTCAACCTCAGCTGGAAGAGTCAATCCTGAGAGGCTCTTTCATTGACCACTTAGTGAGTCTTTTATGCAGAGATGTTGGAAATTTCTCTTGAATTCCTTTGTAACCTTTGAGTTTTGAATGGTTGCTCCATAAACATGGAACTTGATGTACCTAAAATGGCAATACTTTCATTTTTATGAAGTGCTGGGGATTAGGTCAGATTAAAATGCCAACATGGTGTATGCAGGTATTTGCAGCCCTGTGGAGATGGAGATGCAGGAAAGAAAGAATGATAAAATGGTTTGGCTTGGAAGAGACCCAAAAGAGCCTCAGTCCAACTTTCATTCCATTAGCCAGGGAGACCTTCCACCAGGCCAGGTTGCACAAAACTCCTGACCTTGGACACCTCTAGGAATGGGGTTTCCACTTACTGGGCAACCTGGTCCGGATTCCTGCCACCTTCATTGGAAAATATTTGTTCCTTCCAATCTAAAACTCCCCTGGTTCAGTTTCAGTTATCGTGCCTTGTTCTGCCAATACAAGCCTTGGCAAAAAGTGTCACCCTGTCATCCCTGGACTAAGAGCGATATATTTTCATGGCTAAACACCTTGGAGAGGGCCCAGAGACCTCCCAGGAAGAGGTTTGGAGACCTCAAGCACATGACCAATATATAAGGACTGAAAGCCCTTGGCCCAGTGGTGTGGAGCCTGAGGAAAGAACAGGAGAAGCCTGAAAGGGTTTGAAGGGGAGCTGGGGAGGTCCAGACTGGCCACAAGGAGAAAGGAGTTTCTCTCTGAGGGCAGTACTGTGGTGCAACACGTCCCCCAGAAGGAGTCTGGGTCAGCCCCACTCTGAATTATAAGGAAGAGCCAGGGAGAATGGAAAGATGTCAGTGCGGGAAGGTGCCAGTGAGGTGGGGCAGTCGGGAGGATGATGACAGCCTGCAGGGAAAGAGGTGCAGGGGATGAACACTGTAGGAGAGCCTGGGCTAGAGAGGGCAGAGGGATGTGGAGAAACTGAAAGGCCCTGACAGAGCCAACTTCTCCATTCCTTTGGCCATGGCTGCTGTCTCTGCCACTTATTCCAAAAATCCAGGTACTGGGAAATGCATAAATAGTCAGGAGACAAAGGAGCTAACTAAAAAAATAAGCTTTTATTTGAATAAAGGGGTGAGTTCACTAAACAAACCTCAGCGAGGTCTCTCAGCTTGGTGGAGGTTGCAGCCCCCTTTTATCCCCTTTGCCCGGAGCGCGGGTTTCTCCCCATTGCTCAGTCGGCAGAGATACTCCAGGGTTACAGCCCTCCCGACACGCATACAATGTGTCCCCCATTATGTGTTTACTGGGTGGCCCTGAAGGTCACTGACACTGTTCAAGATGGCCTTCAAATGGAGGACATGGCCACATGATCCTTCTCTGCTGCTGATGGGTCCCCTTGTCTCTGGGCAAACTGCACCTCTGTGACAACACAACCAGGAACTTGTTCCTTCTTACTGCTAAGCCAACTGTGACTACACTACAGACTTTGCAACTTATTCCTACTAGCCAGAGGTCCATGAGCAGCTTCATGCCAGGGAGAAGCTCTACAAGTGCTTGTAATGTGGGAAAAGCTCCCACCTGATCTGCCACCAGCACATCCACAGGGGAAATGGCCCTACAAGTGACCCGAGTGTGGGAAGAGGTTTCAGACCAGCTCCAATCTCCTCGTGCATCCTCGTGCACAGGGGAGAGGCCCTTCTGCTGCACTGACTGTGGGAAGAGCTTCAACAGCCTCGTCATCCAATGGCATATCCACAGAGGGGAGAGGCCCTACAAGTGTGGGGAGTGTTGGAAGACCTTAATCCATAGGGGTGCCTTGTCCAGACACCAGCGGACCCACTGGTGAGGGAAGCCCTATGAGTGCCATGACAGTGGGAAGAGCTTTGATTCCCACCTCCAAATGGTTTGATTGCACCCCAAGGTTACTTGATTCCCCAACCCCCCAAAACCCACCTGTAGGGTATCAACAATAACAGAAGGGGGTCTGCTCTTCAAGAGGGACAATGTCAGGGTTGAAAACAAGTCTGTGGGAAGGCAGGCAGAGTTAAACAAGTCACTGTAAGTCTGTAAATGCTGAATCATCATGGTGTGATGCAGGGCAGCCAATTGTGATATACGTTTATGAAAAAACACCAATGGTAGTTTAACATGTATGTTGTGCCCAGGGCTATAAGAGTCAGTGTTCTGTTCCAATAAAGGTTCTTTCCTCTCCTGTCTTGTTGCTTGGAAGTAGACTGTCTGCATATTTTCTTTTATTGACCGCCACAACAATAACAGGACAAGAGAAAGGAGTTGGGGAATTGTCCTGGAAGTCTGGTCTGGTGGGCTTGGAGCACTGGGTGGGCATTTCTTGAGAGCTGTGGTGGCCCCCGCCTGCTTGGGCTGGGATGTCACTTCATGCTGAGCCTCATTTGATGGAGGTGTGTCCAGAGGCAGCCCGGCTCCAGGCTGAAGCAAAAAGCCAGAGCGGGTGATGCGGGAGCTGCTCCAGCGCCTACCGCAGCCTGCGGCCCAGTGGGAGCGTCCCGGGCCCTGCCCCGGGGCGCCCTGAGGCGGGGCAGTGCCCACTCCCGCCGGCCGCCCTCACAAGGCCCAGGCCGCCTCCTTCCCACAAGGCCCAGCAGGGCCCCCTCACACCTGCCCCGCCCTGCCCTGTCCCGCCCGGCCCCACCGTGCCCGGTGGCCTCTGTCACACCCCACGCTGACGTGCTGAGCCTTCCACCAGCCATTGTGACGCCACAGGCGCCAGTCGGGCACGGCTTTGTTGGTGCCCACAGCCGGCGCCCAGAGCTGCTGTAGCCTCTCGGGGAGCAGCAGCACATCCCGTTCTGGGAGCATTGCGCGCCTGCATCGCCGTCTTGGCAGCTGCAGGCCACGACCGCTGCGCAGGGCGACCTCGTCTGCCTTGTGCTTTCTACCCCGTGCCCGTCCTTATTCTCACCCTTGTCCCCTTTGTCACCCTCCCCCTAAACCTCGCCCTCGTCCCATTCCTCATCCCCACTTGGCTCCCGGCAGCCCGCCGGGGGCTTCTTGCACTCCTGCTGCTGGGAGCTGCAAGCAGGGCCATGCCGTGGCTTCTGAGCAAGAAGCGACGGCAGTCGCCCTCCAGCAGCAGCAGTGGGCAGCCCTGGGCTGCCACCAGCTCCAGCAGCGCCTCCCAGCTCCGGGAGCAGGGGCTGGGCAGGCTGCACCGCGCGGCCGCCCGCGGGGACCTGGGCTGGCTGAGGCGCTGGCGCTGGTACATGAAGGTAGTCGGCATCGACAGGCCAGACCAGGAGATGCGGTGAGTTCTGGGCCACGCTGATGGCACAACTTGGCTGCTCCTGAGCCAAGCTGCAGTAGTCCTCGGCAGCCCTCTCTTAGGGATAAGGCTTGAAAAATGAGATTTGCCCTGTCAGCTGGGAGAGGGAACTCTTGAGCTTTTCACTGCTCGGAGCTGCCGGCCGGGCTCCAGCGCTGTTGGAAAGGCGTGTTGCCCACCTGCCGCTTGGCCGTGGTCTCTCTGCAGGGCTGTTCTGCAGCTGCTCAGCCGTCACCTGTTCTCTTCTGCCCTCTGGCTGGTCAGCGCAGCATTGCAGCAGCAGCAGCAGCAGCAGCAGGAGGAGCAGAGTCGGAGCAGGGTCCCCAGGGTGCTGGGTAGAGACACAGCTTGGGCTCGTCCTTTGTCTGTCTGGGTTAAGAGCGTCTGTTTAATTTTTAGGACACCTCTGCATCTGGCTTCGGCCAATGGCCATGCAGATGTCGTGAGATATCTGCTAAGAAAGAACAGCCAGCCCAACCTCGCTGACAGCTTCAAGAGAACGGCCCTGATGAAGGTGTGTGGAATGCCTTCTGAGCTTGGAGGTGGGGCTTAGTGCTGGGGTGTTAAAGGGGAGGTGTCTGGCAGGATTCCTTGCAGTGCAGGGCCATAGAAACACACCTATTGCAATGGGCACGGCACAGCCTCTGTTAGCTGATCTTTGCAGATGGTCTTCTATGGCAGCACTCAGGAGCTGAGGGAGTTGTGGGAGAGGGGGATGGATGTAAAAGTTGGAAGTCTTTCCCTTTTGGTGTGTTGTTGCCAGGCAGTCCAGCAGGAGCAGGAAGAATGTGTTGCTGTTCTGCTGGAACACGGTGCCGACCCCAATCTGGCAGACGCGGACGGCAACACTGCCCTTCACCTGGCTGTCCTGTCTAAAAACACAGCTGTAGCAGGGCTGTTACTGGAGCATCATGCCAAGAGTGATGCTCAGAACCAGGTAACCTTGGCATGTGGGTAAAGCTGCTCTTTCCAAGAGCTGCAGAGCTTGTCTGTGTCTTTCTAATGGGGATTCTTTCTCCTTTTAGTGGGGATTTACCCCCTTGAAACTTGCAGCCTTGCAACAGCATGAGGAGATTGTGGAGTGCCTTGTGAAAAAAGCAGCTGTCAGGCACGCTCAAGGCCAGTGGGAAAGGTGAGGGCTTTGTCAAAAGAGCACCCGGGCCTTCTGGGTGGTCTGCAAGTGTGAGTGAGACGAGGGGCGTGGCAATGAGCTGGGCAAAAGAAGGAGGAGCCCCGTGAAAGCAGTTCCCTGGGTGACTGGTAAATGCAGGTCTGCACTTGGCTGCTCTCGTAGCTTTGGGGCTCTCACCCTTTGCCCGCTGAGGTCTGCAAGAAAGCCTTGTCTGTGGTGCCCTTCCCCCCCACAGAGCCAGAGCCATGGGGAAACTTGCCAGTAGCTCAGCAGCGTGGCTGCTCTGCAGGCCAGGGGGGTTTAAGGCACGGCAGAGTTGGTGCGTGAAGTGCTCTGAAGGGAAGCGTTGGGGGAAAGAGAAGCAACACTGTCCCAGGGGACACGAGGGGCTCCGAGCGCACCGAAGGAGAAAACTTGCTGCCATGGAGATGGTCAGGGGGTCGAAGGGCTTGCCCCGGGAGTTTGTGCAGCCGCATCGGTGGGGCCTTTGAAGAGCAGTGCAAGGAGCCCTGAAGAGCACGGCCTGAGCTGGTAGTTGAGGCTGCTTCAGGGAGGCCCCTTCTAAGAGAAATTCTCCAGTGCTTGCATGGACTTGGCTTTGCTTTCCCGGAGCTTGTAGGAAAGGGGGGAAGAGGTCTTTTGGGAGCAAGCAGGGGAAAAATGATGCAGGATGAGACATGTTTCCGATGAACTTTTGGATGCTTTAGGACTGCTCTTGTGGTTCCTGGAAGCCATGAGGCTCACCTGGAGGAAGATAATCTGCGCTTGCAGGAGGAGTTGGACAGGGCTGACGTGGAGGTATGGAAAGCCTGTCCCCACAGGGATAAACCTGGGGGTGCTTGTTACTTCCTCTCCATCACAAAAAGGGACAAAACAGTATTCTGGGAGCCACTATGACAGAGACCTAAGGAAGCAGTAGTTCCATCGGGTTTTGATCTGCCTCTGTCCCTCCGGCCCCCTGCCCCACAACCCGCCATGCTGAGGCAGAGCTGCCTCTCCTTAGGGTTTCACTCCTTACCACTCAGGGGGGCTGGGGTTCCTGTCTTTCTGCTCCATTGGAGGTCTTCCTGCTTTAAGAAGACTCCCCACGCAGCCCTGGCTCCATTCTCGACTCCAGGGGAGGTCTGTGGAGCAGTTCACCTGGCTGCCTTTGCTGAAATGGTGGTCATCAGTTCGTCAGTGATGCCACCCTTCCTGGCCCCACCCCACTGAAGCAGAACTGCCTCTCCTCAGGCATCCACTGCTTCCTGCTCAGGGGCTGCTGGGTGTTGTGGACGACGGGAAAGTATCACACGATCACAGTATTGATCATGACTAATCCAACTTTATTGCTGTAAGCTCCATGCTTATAAAGGCTAATAATTAGGCTCATTAATATTCCAAATACAAGCTCATCATTGGCTCCCAATTACCTAAGTTATATTTGCGCAAATGCTGCCTCTTTCTCATGGCTATAGTTACTTTATTTACTATTTGCTACTTTCTCTACCTTTCCCATCCTGTTGCTCTAATTTTTCTATCACGTATGCAGTTTCTTAAACAATACAGCTTCACAGCAGACAATGCAGCCTTGCAGTTTCTTAAACAAAGCAGTTTCACAAACACACTGATCAGTGACCTTCTAATAGTTTTCTTGCTTTAGCGTGAGACCAGCGGTATAGAATCTTTAATGTGTCCTCTCTCTACCAACCAGGTTTCTGTAATATCTTCCACACTTCCCCCGCTCTGTTTAGACAATGTTAAAAACACGTCACTCATTGCCTTTGTTAGCATGTTTTGAATGCATCTAAAAGCACAAGGAACAATGCATAAAGCAGCCAGCAGTATTAGCAAAAGCAAAATTGCTTGTTTAGTGATCTCCGCAAGCCATGGTCCTAAACCTAATTTTGCTAGCTATCCCTTAATGGGATCTTTTTGAACTTCAAAGTCATTCAGGTGACTTTGCATTTCTCTGAGTTTCTGGTAGATGGACTGAGAGTGATCAGAGAGATTCATACAACACATGCCTTCAAATTCTTCACATCCATGCCCCTGAGCCAGCAATAGAAAATCTATGGCTGCTCTGTTTTGTAAAACAGCATGCCTTATTTCATCAGAGTCATGAGCCAATTCTCCCAGAATTTTCGAAGTTCTATTCATTTGATTTCTTGCCCAACAAGCTGTTCTTTGGACAAGAACCAGGCTCTTTTTTGTTCCAAAGGGGGCAAATATGGATGCAAAAAAATTTGCTGTAGGGACATTGTGCAGTCTACTGGTAATTATGGGACATGTCAGTCCTAATAATGCTTCTTGAAGACCCTCATTAGTACATAGGTACCAATCAAGATCATTTTTCTGCATTGGTAATCGTATACGTGCAGGCTCTTGAGCATCAATTTGTAACACACGCTCTCGACCCTTTTTTATCAGGGCTGCCAACATTTCAATTTTTTGTAAAAGTGTTTTAGGCTGTTGTATGCTAGTTGATAACCATTCTAAAACCCCTATATCCTCCTCCGTTTCTGTTTGTGATTGTGTAATAGCACCTAAAATGTATCGTTTGTCAGCCCAAAAGGTAAGTTCTAAAGGTAATTCCCATTGTCTTCTCCGAACACGGCCCTGAGTGACACAATCTAAAATTTGTTGGAGTATGAGTTGTTGGTGCTTTGTGACAGTAATTTTGGTTGTTGGGTCTGTTCCTTTTAATAGGGGTCGCAATTCAGCTAAAAGGTCAGCAGGGATTCCCACAACAGGGCGTAACCACTGTAAATCCCCAAGAAGTTTTTGTGTATCATTCACAGTGCACAATTTTGATTGAAATACCAATTTCTGTGGGATAACAGCATGTCGAGAGATAGTCCACCCCAAATATCTCCATGGTTCTGTCGTTTGAATTTTTTCATCTGCTATTATTAACTTATATTGTTCCAAATGTCTGCGAATTATTTGTATTTGTTCGGGTACAAACTCCTCAGGCTGGCAAAACAATATATCATCTACGTAGTGATAAATTATACAATCTGGCCATCTGCGTCGTAGGGCTTGTAATGCATTATCCACATATAGCTGACACAAAGTTGGACTGTTCCTCATCCCTTGTGGTAATACTGTCCATTCAAATCGTTGGTCAGGTCTTTCTCTGTTAATAGCAGGTAATGTAAAAGCAAAACGTTTAGTATCCCGAGGGTGCAATTGAATTGTAAAGAAACAATCCTTTAAGTCTACAATCAGTAAGGACCAATCCATGGGAAGCATTGCAGGATTTGGTAGTCCAGGCTGTAAAGCCCCCATGGCTTCCATTTGTGAGTTAACTGCTCTTAGATCATGCAATAATCGATATTTTCTAGACTTTTTCTTTATTACAAATATAGGTGTATTCCAGGGACTAGTAGAAAGTTTTAAGTGTCCTTGATCAATTTGTTCTTGTACTAATTCATGAGCAGTTTCCAAGCTTTCCCGTTTTAAAGGCCATTGCTTAACCCATACTGGAGTATCAACAATCCAAGTAATGGGAATTGGGAAAGACCAAGCAATGGCTATTCCCCCAAAGGGTAATCATTGGAGAGTTTCATCCCAATTTGTGTCAAAACATCTCTCCCGATTAAGCATTGTACTGTTGGTGGAAGCTGGACAACAGACAGGACAGCACTGGCCACACGACCTTCCACCTCGATGTTCACAGTAGGAGTCCGCATAGCAATTGAGGCACCCCCAATGCCAGTCACAGTTGTAGTAGCAGGTTACAGAGGCCAGTGTCTAGGCCAACAATGAGGAGCTATTATACTGGAATCAGCTCCTGAATCTAGTAAAGCATCCAGTGTTTTTGTTTGATCTTTCCATATAATTGTGACTTTATGTTTTGGCCTCTCACTTAAATCCAGTGTCAGTAAGGTAAGTCCTCTTGTAGAACCAAATCCACGATCTCCACGTTGCATCAGTTGTCGGTCGTTGGTTAAAGGTTTTGCTAACTGTGGCAGGGGTATTAATTGAGCAATACGTTGTCCTTTAGGAATCCTTAAAGGTGGAAAAATAGTATATGCCATAACCATTATCTGTCCAGTATAGTCAGCATCAATTAATCCAGGCAGCACAAATAATCCAGCAAGGCTAGCCGACAATCTGCCAATCAACAGTGCCCCAAATGCTTGTTTATTTATTACCAAAGGCCCGTAGATACCAGTAGGAATCTTTTGAGGTTGGGTGGATAGCAAAGTGACTTCTAGTGTCGTGGCCAGATCCAATCCGAGGCTACCGGCTGTGGCAGGTTGCAATCCGAAAGCATTGGCTGAGGTTGTGGTTGTGGCAGGTTGCAGCTGTTCTCCTGTCCGTGGAATGGATTGTTCGGTGAAAAGTTGCTGGCTGGGGTTATCTGTGCTGCAGCGACTACTTGTGTCTGAGCGCGGCCACTGCAATTCTTCGCGCTCTGCCGTGAGTTTCCCGACCGGTTCCGACAAACAGAAGTGTTGTGGGTGGAGTTCTGACACTGTTGGCACCAAATTCCTGTTGCTCGGCACTCTCTTCTGAAGTGTCCAGTAGCTCCGCATCGATAACACTTTGATCGAGTTTTTCCATCTGTGGAGTTATTAGCCTTTCCCTGGAGGGGTGCAAGAGCTGCTAACACTTGAATTTGGGAATTTTGAGCTTGTTCTTTAAGCTCCTTAACTAAGTCCTGAGTCTGTTCTTTAAGCCCTTTAGTAAAATCCTGAATAGCATTGACTAAAAATGCATTCTCTCCTGTTGGTATTTGCAATACTTTGTCTAATAATTCTTCTATAGTCCAATAAGGACCTAATGTATTTATTACTTGTTTAACTATTGAGTTAGCATTTTGCAAAACACACTGCTTTAGCATGGTCCCCTTCATATAATCTGGGACCCCAGCTTTTGTGATAGCAGCTGTTAACTTGTCAACATATTCACCAAAAGATTCATTCCTTCCCTGTTTTAAGCTCATATATAATGGCACTCCCCCTGGCTCCTTGACCCTATTTAATGCTCTCCTTACAAGGTCCATGGCCTCTCTAATTTTATCTGCCCCAATGTGTACTTGTGCTTCGGTTCGTGAATATGGACCTGTTCCCATTAGTTCGTCTGCTGTAACGCCGTGTAAAGGATCCCCCGGTTGCCTGATCACAGCAACACTTTCATTAACATATGCTTGCCAATAAGCATTAAACAAAAGTTGCTGATGTTCTGTAAGTATCATTCTCGAAATGGAACGGAGATCTGAGGGTAGTAAAAGTTGAGTGGCCCAGAAATAATCTAACATTTGTTTAACAGGTTCTCCATGCAAACCAAATTCACTTACAGTGCTCCGCAGTTGTGCCAAAAGTTTCCAATCTAATGGAGTTATAGTGGCATTTAGCCCTCCCCCTGGCATTTGATTATAAATAACTGGAAATGCCATGCCCTCTGCCCCCTGCAATTCTTCTGACAGGCAATGTTTAGCAATCGCTGCCCATGTATCTCTCCTCTCTTTGGCTATGGCCCCCGCCGGGTCAGTGCTTGCCCCAGGGACAGGCATCACAGCATCTAAAGCAGGAGGAGGGGGTGCTGGTGGCTCCAGCAATGGATCAGCGTTATTGCTTAAAGGTTCTGCAGGGGCAGGAGGGTCGGGAGGGGTTGCAGGAGGGGGAGCCGTATTTTCATTAGGAGGGGGGGCAGACGGCTGTGCTGGGAGCATAACTGATTGAAATGCAGGGGGAGTCGGGGAAATAGAGAACCAGTCTCTGTTGTGTTGCTGCATACCTCGAGCTTGCTCAGCAGCTCGTTTTTCTGCCTCATGTTGTAACAATGTATCATTCACAACTTTCCAAAACTTTCCCAGCTTTTTTGCAACTTTATCCTCTTCTAGAATGGCCTCACATATTTTATCTCCAAACTTTCGCCACTCTTCTAAAGAATGCACGGTATGCGGGTTGATAAAACACCCTTTTGCATACCCAAAAGCAAGCAATCCTGGTAATTCCTTTTTTAAATCTATATCTTTAATACCTTTTTTCTGCAAAAATTCAGAAAATAAACTATATGCTGCTTCCCTTTCCATTTTTTACCTATTTTTAGCGCGCTCTTGCAGCCTCCAGGGTCCGGCAGCACGTACGGTGGAACTCGTCCCAAGTGACGCTTTAAGGATCCGAAGTTGCAGTTGCCCACTTTTTGATCCGGGTCCGAAGTCGCAAATTCTGCCGACTTTTTGACCAGTTCCAGGTCCAAGTCACTCCTCAATTTGACTTTTTGACCAGCCTCGCTGCTAAGGCTCCGACACTATGCCATCCCAACCGTGGATTCCCCCGTTTCTTTAAATTATCACGTCAGAGGTCACCATTTGTTGTGGACGACGGGAAAGTATCACACGATCACAGTATTGATCATGACTAATCCAACTTTATTGCTGTAAGCTCCATGCTTATAAAGGCTAATAATTAGGCTCATTAATATTCCAAATACAAGCTCATCATTGGCTCCTAATTACCTAAGTTATATTTGCGCAAATGCTGCCTCTTTCTCATGGCTATAGTTACTTTATTTACTATTTGCTACTTTCTCTACCTTTCCCATCCTGTTGCTCTAATTTTTCTATCACGTATGCAGTTTCTTAAACAATACAGCTTCACAGCAGACAATGCAGCCTTGCAGTTTCTTAAACAAAGCAGTTTCACAAACACACTGATCAGTGACCTTCTAATAGTTTTCTTGCTTTAGCGTGAGACCAGCGGTATAGAATCTTTAATGTGTCCTCTCTCTACCAACCAGGTTTCTGTAATATCTTCCACAGCTGGGCGCCTCTCTCTGCACTACAGTGCGGGTCTTTCCCACTGAAGAAAACTCCCCGTGCTGCCCTGGTGCAATCCTGGGCTCCAGAGCACATGTGCCAGAGCACTTGGCCTCTGCCACTTGCCAGACGCCTTCCTTTAGGAAGATGAACTATTTCACTGGTCTTTTCCTGGAGTAGCAAGCAAGGGAATACAGGAAGTGTCCCAGGTGACCAAAAAGGACGGAGGGGCAGTGTCGGTGCTTAGAAGCGTGCTGTAGGAAAGCAGTGGAGGGATAGGAGAGGCTGCTGTAAAAGAGGACAAAGGCCTACAGTTTGTGTTCATGGGGTAGTAGAAGTGAAGCTTTGAAGGGACTTGAGTGGATTGCAGTTCTTTGGGCAGAGGGGATGCACACAGACATGCAGCACCTGAGTTCTTCAGCAACAACTGGCTCCTCTCTGGAAAAGCTCACCTGACAACTGTGGATTCTTCCCGTGATTTTACAGCTGCGGGAGGAGGAAGAAAAGCATCTTCAGTCTGAGCATCGTGTTTGTGACTTGAAGACTGCCTTGGATGACAAGGGAAGAGAAGTAATAACATCTTCCCAGAAACTGCAGGACCTCCCGTTGGCATCTTGCGAGACTAACATGACTGTAAAACAACTGGAAGAAGAGGCGCAAGAGTAAGAGAGTAACCCAGTGAAGCGAGGGGTCTGTGGCTTTGGGGGATTGGGTGGAAACAAGGGGAGAGTCAGTGGGATTTTGAAGGACACTTCTGCTGTGGCTTCTGTTCCTTAGCACAGTTTGTCTGGCATTGGATTTTCTGGTAATAAGAGCTGTATTTCTTCTTAAGCTTTGCAAGTGAAAAGAGCAGATTGGAAGGCACTGTCCAGCAGCCAAGCGATGGTGTTGAAGCCCTTCCGAGAGCCCTGCAAGCCTCTGCCTCAGTAAGCTGGTGCTAAATTTGCCTTTTTGTGACTCTTGAGTCTAGTTGCCTATTTGTGTGGGGAAAGTGTCAGATGAAGTTTTCCTGGAGAGCCTAGGGGAGCTCAGTTTCTGCCTTCTCCCCAGTAGAGGCTGCTCAGAAAGCAGCCTGGTCCTTTTGCCAGCTGCTACCCCGAGGGTATTTGCTGTGCTGGACACTGGAGGAATTCTTAGATTCTAAATGAGGAGTTTCATCCTGAGCTCCAAGGGAGCCGGAAGTATTGCTGCCAGGAGTGTCTCCCAAATTCTTAAGTAGGTCTAAAGTTTCTTCTTTCTGTCGGGGAATCTTTCAAGTGTTTTCTAGGCTGGTTTCCAGTAGAGGAGAGATACAGTTGCGATGGCCACCCCCTTGAGAAGTTTTCCCAGAATTCACTGCCTTTAGATGCCGCTGAGTTTCCTTTTCTGTTTTTTTTGTCCTGTATCCAGGGTGGTGAACTTTCCCAGCAGCTGGACATGGAGCCTAGAAGAGGCATGCCGCTCGAGGCTCAAAAGCAGGCTTTGCAAGGAGAGCTGTCCAGTCTGCGTGGGAAGTGTGAAAACCTGGAGAAGAGCAAATGGCAGCTGCAAGAAGAGGTGGCAGAACTCACTCATCATTTGGAGACTTTGGTGCTGGATGGCAGCCAAAGAGAAGAATGTAGAAAAGAGGTGGAGGAACGAGCTGACCAGGAAAGAAGTCAAAAGCTACAAGACGTCAGCCTCGTTTTGCAAGTAAGTGAATTTCTCCCCAGCGTCCACAGGCGCTACGTAAACTTCTGTTGTGGCCATGGGTTTTGGTGTTTTTCTTTTGCTCCTGTATTCTGTGGGTTAGCTTCTGTCTTTGCTGAAGGCAGTGGCAGAAGGCAATCTGGTTGGGCAGGAGTGCTGCCGTGGGTGTGTCACGTGCCGGCAGGTCCCTGAATGCAAAGGCTGCCCGAGGCAGACTGGCACTTTGCAGTGCTTGGGGGGGATCTCTGTGGGCTGCTCTGGTTCTCGCTGCTCATCCTTGAATGGGTTTGGCAACTTGCAGCTGTGATGGCCAGACCTAGAGGTGCTGCTTTGTCCTTGTAGGGGGGGAAGGTGCTCCGCAAAGGAGTCACTTAAATGACAGGGGTGGGGGTGAGGGGGTGGACGTGCTGCTGGGAGTGAGGAGGCAGAGCCGCCTCTCTGAGTAGGGCTGGGCCCTTGAAACTGGGTGCGTGCAGTTTTGTGCTGGGCAGAGCTCTCTTTTTCTTGTGGTGGTTGAAGGTGCACTGTCTCCTTCAGGCACAGGCCCGATTAGGACAAATCAGAGAGAGTCATTGTGATTCCGTGAGAATCCAGTTGGAAGACAGAATTAGAGGCCTCGAAAGTGAATTGGACAGGGTAAAAAGAACCCAACAAGAGAGTGCTTCTCGTAAAGAAGCAACGCAGGCAGAAATGACGATGTACAAAGACCTGTATCTGGAGGAAGTGAAAACCAGAAGATGCCTAGCCAAGAAAGTGGAAAGGTAAGTCCCTGCTTTTTTTGGAGTGGTAATAAGAGACTCCTTTTTCTTCCTGCATTTTCCTTGGAAATCCATCTTCTCCATCTGGCCAGCATTATTGCCCTCCATTGGCCAGCAGGGTCTGATGGAGTTGCCAAGACATTCTCCTTGATATTTGAAAAGTCGTGGCAGTCAGGCGAAGTCCCAGGTGATGGGAAAAAGGGAAACTCACTGTGCCCATCTTTGAAAGGGGTAGAAAGGAGGGCCCTGGGAGCTGCCAAGCTGAGTCCAGAGGAGGCCAGCAAGGTGGTTAGAAAGATGGAGCAGCTCTCCTCTGAGGAAAGGCTGGGTCAATTGCAATACTTCAGCCTGGAAAAGAGGAGGCTTTGGGGTGACCTACTGGTGGCCTTTCGGTGTGTGAAGGGAGCCTACAAGAAGGATGAAGAGAGTGCATTTCAAAGAGCATGTGGGGAGAGGACAAGGGGGAATGGCTTCAAACGGAAAGAGAGTAGGTTTAGATTTGATCCTAGGAAGAGATTGGTTCCTGTGAGGGTGGTGAGGACCTGCAACAGGTTGCCCAGAGAAGCTGTGGATGTCCCATGGCCGGAAGTGTTCAAGGCCAGGTTGGATGGGGTTGTGAACAACCTGGTCTCGTGGAAGGTGTCCCTGGCCACAGCAGGAGGCTTGGAACGAGATGATCTTTAAGGTCCCTGCCAAGCCAAGCCCTTCTAGGCTTGGATGCTGTCTGTGGCGTTTCTGTGAGACTGTGGGGGAAAGGCTGGTTGTTCCTGTGTTTCATGGTTTTCTTAACTAATTTGCTGTGCAGGTTGGAAAAGCTTCTGAGGCTAGAGAGGAGGAAAGTCAGGCTTAATGAAGAGAAAGAAAGCCAGTCCCAGTTGGAGGAAATGAAGAAGAGTTATTCTGAAAAGGTCAAGGAAGTTGACAGATTACGAAGAGAGGTGAGCCTGGCTCTGGGTGGGGCTTTTTGGTTGTTCCTTCTTTTGAAAGCTGGGAGATGCTTTCCCTCTATTTCTTGTCATGGTGATGATTTTTTTCCCTTGTCTGCATTTTGGGTGTGATGGGCTTTTCTTAATGCTCCTTCTGCTGTTGCAGTGGGAGATGACTCTAAGTAATCCGGAGGTAGTTCTCCTTCTGGGGAAAGATGGAAATGTTAAGGACAAAGCAGTAGGTGTAAGGGCTGATGGAGGCCAGGCTGTCCTGCAGAGGAAGGGCGAGGCGAGAGTGGCAACCAGCCTGGCAGGGTGCGTGAGCTGAGGGGCCAGGGAGCCGTGCCACAGGCCCTGAGCAGGAAGAGCAGAACAGGTCCGCTGACAGTGAGCGGGGTCAGCCAAGAGTGCAGATCCCCCGGCTGGGCCTGAGGGATGGGCAGGTCCTTGCAGGACATCACGTGCATGGGCTGAGAGCAGTGGGGCCCAGCTGAGGCCTGGCTGCAGCTTGAGGGAGGCTGTGACAGCGTCCTCTGGGTGTGACAGATGAATTGCTGCTCTGGGAGAGAGGGGAGGAACAGCGCTGTCAGTGGCAGGGCACGATCAGCCCCTGAGCCCTGTCTCAGGCAGGAGCTGAGCAGGAGGCACTTGAGGTTTTGCTTTTCTCAACAGTGTTGTTGCTGCCCAGGGCCCAATGAGGACAGGTGCCTCCCAGGGGAAAATCTGTCACTTATTGCTCACAGGGAGCTGTTTCAGCCCATCCTGTGGCGGGGAGCCAGAAGGACTGTTCCCAGCAGTGCTTTTGAGGCTGCTCTGCCTCTGCGGTAGTGACACGGAACCTCTCATCTCCTTCTCCACTGGTCGCTCGGATCCGTTGCTAAAGCGGCGTCTGTCAGCCACGCTTGGGTTTGGAAGGCATCGCTGTAGAATGGCTTCCTGCCTTTGCAGTGATTCCTTTGGAGTGCAGAAGCTTGGAGCAGTTTTGCAGGAGGAACTCGGAAAGGATGGGAAGCTGAGGAATCCTATGACAAATGATGGGAAAGCTGTTCTTGCTGGAAAAGAAGAGGCTGGTTGGACTTTGTTTCTAGTCCTGAGGCAGCAGATGATGAATATAGACTCCCTGGCCGCCCCCTTTTGAGGTCTTCCCAGAATTCACTGCCTTTCCATCCCGCCGAGTTCCTGTTTTTTTCTTTCTGCCTGCAGGTTGCTGAACTTTCCCAGCAGCTGGACAGGGAATGTCAAAAGTGCACGCAGCTGGAAGCCAAAAATCAAGATTTGCAAGACGAGCTGTCTACCCTGCGTGGGAAGTGCGAGAACCTGGAGATGGACAAATGCCAGCTGCAAGAAGAGCTGGCAAAACTCCGGCATCATTTGGAGACTGACTTGGTGGATCGCAGCCAACTGGAACAGTGGAAAAAAGAGGTGGAAGAGCAAGCCGACCGGGAACTCAGACAAAAACTCCAGGAAGTCAATGAGTTTTTGCAAGTAAGTGAATTTCTCCCCAGCGTCCACAGGCGCTACGTAAACTTCTGTTGTGGCCATGGGGTTTGGTGTTTTTCTTTTGCTCCTGTATTCTGTGGGTTAGCTTCTGTCTTTGCTGAAGGCAGTGGGAGAAGGCAATCTGGTTGGGCAGGAGTGCTGCCGTGGGTGTGTCACGTGCCGGCAGGTCCCTGAATGCAAAGGCTGCCCGAGGCAGACTGGCACTTTGCAGTGCTTGGGGGGTATCTCTGTGGGCTGCTCTGGTTCTCGCTGCTCATCCTTGAATGGGTTTGGCAACTTGCAGCTGTCATGGCCAGACCTAGAGGTGCTGCTTTGTCCTTGTAGGGGGGAAAAGGTGCTCTGCAAAGGAGTCACTTAAATGACAGGGGTGGGGGATGCTCTTCTTGTCTTTGAAGAATCCTTTTCGCTGTGCTCTGTCCTACAGATACAGTGTGTCTTCCTTAGTAGCTTTGAATAAGAGTGCTAGTTTGGTCTTCTTTCCCACTGCAAAGAATTGTTTGCCTTGGTAGCTGCTGGGTTCTGCCTTGATTGCTGCTGGGAGTGAGGAGGCAGAGCCGCCTCTCTGAGTAGGGCTGGGCCCTTGAAAGTGGGTGTGTGCAATTTTGTGCTGGGCAGAGCTCTCTTTTTCTTGTGGTGGTTGAAGGTGCACTGTCTCCTTCAGGCACAGGCAGCCCACCAGGACACATTAGAAAAAATCCGAAGCAGTCATCTGGACTCCCTGAAAAACCAGTTAGAAGAGAGAATTAGAGATCTTGACCGTGCACTGGGAAGGATAAGAAGCAACCAAGCAGAAAGACCTTTTCAAAAAGAATCCACCCAGGCAGAAGTGGAAAAGTATAAAGAGCTGTATGTGGTGGAAGCAAAAAGCAGAAAAAGCCTAGCCAAGAGACTGGAAAGGTAAGTCCCTGCTTTTTTGGACTGCTACTAAGAGACTCCTTTTTCCTCGTGCATTTTCCTTCTTAAATCCCTTTTCTACATCTGGCCAGCGTCAGGTGTGAAAGCAGAACGTGGCATCTTTGTGGGGAAAGTTCCTTAAGACCTTGCCTTCATCAGACCTGTCTTCCTTTCTCTTTAGAGTTCCAGCAGTAACAGCACAGTAGCGCCACTCTGGCATTGCTGGTGTCTTTTTCAAGTTGCTGCTGTTTTAGCAGGCAGTCTTTTTGCCAGTCTCTAATCTCCTCATCCCGTGGGGGAGAGAAAAGACGAATCTTGTGCCCTTTCCTGTTTGAACGAGGAGAGGCCTCTCGGAGAAGAGAGTTGGATTCTGTGAATCCAAACTAAGAAGGCTCTTGTTTGGCTTCTGTTTTGGTAGCGGGTCTGAGGGTTGAGCTTTCCTTGAGAAAACCAGGGTAGGCCAGAGTTCTTCTGGAGGTGACACTGTCTGCTCCTTGCACTTGATTTCTTAGAAACAGGCCCTGGGAACAAGCTCCGATCAAAGGATGTGCTGGGTTTGGACGCTCTTCATGCCCTTGGCTTTTAGAAGCGGGGTAATAGTGAAGGCCGTGGAGGGTAACTTTGCGAAAGCCTTCCTGCCAAAGATGACTCTGTGTGTGCTTGTGAATGTTTCAGAGCTAATGAGAGACTTGCAGAGGCCAACACCAAGCTCCTTTGGGAGCGCCACAGAAGCAGATCTGCAGTCCCAAGCAGTGCCGTCATCGGACACCTGACTGCAAGTCCACTTCTGGATTCAACTGGCCTGGGACGTCATGGCATCAGTTTGGGACCGAGCAGAAGCCTGGGTCTCAGGCATCTGTGGTAAAGTGGAAGACTTCTGGTCATCAGGTTTGTCCAAATTTTCCAGAGTGGTCCAAGGCCCAAAAATACGGAACTGGAAGCAATGAGCTGTGGAACTCCATTCTTTGACAAGAGAAACCGTGGGAAAGAGCACTGTGGCGCAGGAACCTCCCCCCTAAGTTCTCCACTAAATTGACACGGAGGGTGTGTGTGACCTATTTGAAATGGCTGATGTCACCGTGAGTGCCAAATGCCACCAGACATCTGTGAGACACCTTTTTCTTCATCAGTAATCTTCGTTCTAGCAGTTTCTTCCCTGGACCTTGCTTTAATATGTTACTCTGGATAGGAGGCATTTGCTGGTGTAGTTCCTGCTACGTCTTCCTCCATGAAACAGCAGAGCTCCCTACTCCTTGGGAAGTCTTCACGGCCTTCTAATTTTGCAGCAATGCTGCAAGCTCTGCAATACCGCTGGTCCGAGTATGCCCTGTAGTCAGCAGTCAGTGTGATAGCACATCCCTGCCAGAATGCAGAGCATGATAGCAGGAGACGTGGAAACCACCCGCCAGGAGTTGTAATCAGCGGGACAGGCGCGTAGCATGGGATTGAGGCATGGGCAAGCAGGAGGCTTGGAAGCGGATGATCTTTAAGGTCCCTTTAAGGTCCCCTTTTGGGGTTTTCCCGGAATTCACTGCCTTTCCATCCCGCTGAGTTCTTTTTTTGTTCTTTCTGTCTGCAGGTTGCTGAACTTTCCCAGCAGCTGGAGAGGGAATGTCAAAAGCGCACGCAGCTGGAAGCCACAAGTCAGGGTTTGCAAGACGAGCTGTCTAGCCTGCGTGGGAAGTGGGAAAACCTGGAGAAGAGCAAATGCCAGCTGCAAGAAGAGCTGGCAAAGCTCCAGCCTCATTTGGAGACCAGTGTGGTGGATGGCAGCCAGATCATGGCTAGGCTTGGCCAATGAAGATTTGGAAGGGCTCTCCCCACATTTGCTACAAGCGTGCTGGTGGCTAAAGAGGCCAATGCGAGACAGACAAGATGGGTTGCAAAAGGCACAGCAGAAAGACTCCTTGGATGGGATCGGCAAGACACGATTCTTTCTGCGTTGTCTTCTCTCTTCGATGGTGATCCTGCGTGCGTTCTCAAAGGAAGCAGCAGCGTTAGAGACAGTGTGTCTGCAGACCTCTCGATTGGAGGCCAGAGTAGACCAGTGCTGGAGACCAATGTGGCCAAGGCTGAGATGTTGCTTCAGGGAGTCCTCGTGTCTCCTTTTGCGGGCTCCTCTCTTGCGGCAGCCAGTGGCAAGTTTGCCATAGATCACGATCTTAGGGAGGCGGTAGTCCTCCATCCTGGAGACGTGCCCTGCCCAACGCAGCTGTGTTCTCAGCAACATGGCCTCAATGCTGGTAATTGCTGCCTGTTGTAGAACGGACGTATTAGTTCCGTAATCTGAGTAGCGGATGTTTAGGATTGTACGGAGACAGTGTTGATGGAAGCGTTCGAGGAGTCGCAGGTGGTGGCGGTAAATGAGCCATGATTCGGACCCATCTGAGAGAGTAGACAGCACTATGGCTCTGTAAACCCTGATCTTTGTACTTTTCTTCAGTTGTTTATTTACAAGGACTCCCCGAAACAACCTCTCAGCCTTGGCCATATTGATCAACATAACTGGTCTACTCTGGCCTCCAGTCGGGAGGTCTGGAGACACACTACCTTTAACGCTGCTGATGCTTTTGAGAAAGCACGCAGGATCACTCTTGAGGAGAAAAGACAACGCAGAAAGAATCATGCCTTGCAGAATATATCTCCTAAGGAGTCTTTCTGCTGTGCCTTTTGCAACCGGCCGTGTCTATCTCGTGTTGGCCTTTTTAGCCACCAACGCGCTTGTAACAGACGTGGGTAGATCCCTTCCCAAATCTTCGTTCGCGAAACCTGGCCATGATGATGATGATGATTATTTCGCCAGACTCTTTTATGGAGTCTTCCGAAAGCTCTCGATGCCTTTGGTAACCTGTTTTCTCCCCTAGTAGGGGCAGCATCCAATTCATTCTTCACGGGTTGTTGTGTAATGGACTGAATTGCTGAGTCTTGACCTACACGGTTGGTCCTGAAAAGAGTCTGAAAGTGTTCAGAGCATCGATTTAGAACGGCGGTTTCACCTGTGAGAAGCATTTGACCATCTGCGCTGAGTAGAGGGCTTTGGGCCTGGTCTGTCGGTCCATATGCTGTTTTCAAGGCCTCCTAGAATCCTCTGTGATCACCCGTATCTGCGCATAACTGAATTTTTCCTGCTAGATTGATCCACCCCTTGTTTTGGATGTCACGAAGTTGCTGTTGGAGGTTGCTGCCTGCGAGACGAAAGGCCGCTTTTCTTCCATGAGCAGATGGCTGAGCAAGGTGTGCTCGGTGGGCAGTTCTCTTTTTCCTCCACAAATCCTGGATCTCTTGATTGTTTTCATCCAAGCAGCCCTTGTTCTTCTTGAAGGAGAAGCCTAAGGATCCTTCAGAGGACTGCAGGATGCTATTTTCCATAGGTTGCCCAAATGATTCAGGAGAGGGATCTATGGAATGATCCTGGAGCCTAGTTTGAAGGTTTGCCTGAAAGCTGTCTCTCCCTTTAGCTGATTGAAGATCTTTAACTTGGAATCTCCTGCTCGGAATACCGGCCCTTTTAGGTTTGAACTTAAGGTTGAAGTGAAGTTTACAGCCAAACAGAACAATAGAAAAGGGATGTGGAAGAACGAGCCGAGCAGGAAATAAGACCAAAACTACGAGTCTGGTTCTCTACTCAACTGGGCTGGAACATCTTGTCAACAATTTGAGTCTGAACAATCTCAGTCTGTGAGGAGGCTCTTGGCTCCCGCTAGGTGTTCTTATGCCAACTTGGTCTTGAATAAACTGAAGAGTCTAGTAGGTGTCCTTGTTTTCTTCTGTTGCCCCTGCCGGCTTTGCTTCTGCCATTCCCCGATCCCAAGGCTGTCCCCTCTTCTTCCCTCTGCTTGCCTCTGGGACAGGTGGGGACCTGTCCAGCTTGGGCAGAAAGGGCCTGGCTGCCAGAACTGTCCCGACATTTGAGGAGAACTGCTGCGTTTGGTGACAGAATTGGAGCTCTTTGGACCTAGGTGGGAGGGATGAGGAGAGTCCTATTTTTGAAGGTTTATTAAGGCTTTCTTCCTGGGCCGGGAGTTTAGACTTCTCTCTCTGCCCTTGGTCTGAGTGCAAATCAGTGCGGCAGAAATCTTCAAGGCTGAAAGAGAAGCCAGACCTGAAGGCCGAGCCAGAGCTCTCCTCTGCTCCCTTCAGCTCTGCTCACAGCTGCATCTTCAGCCCATCCCAGAGGCCAGGCAAATGCGTCCCCTTCCTCCGTGAAGGCTTGAAGCACAGTCGTGTTAAGATCCTGGCCTACAGGTGAGCTATTGCTACTACTGGGTTGCCAGAGTCTTCCAGTGCTTTTGAGCCCTCCTCTTTGTGTTCTGGGCAGAAGATAATGGGTGAGCTTGTGGTAGCCATAAAACACAGGCAACTCCCTGATCCTGTGGGAAGCGGATGGGTTTGTAGCCCGCTGTAAGAGGGAAAGTTGGGAAGGATGCTGAAGCTGAAACCATACACCGTTGAAATCTCAACCCAAACAATCTCTATTCCCAAGAGGTGGCCAACAAAAGGAAAAAACCCCAAGAGAGAGGAAGGAGGAGAAAAATAAGCCCTCAGTACGACTCCCCCAGTTGCCCAGGTGTTGCTTCTGAAGTTATCTTCCCGACCCAGAAGGCCTAGAATTGCCCAGAGCAGAAGCTGCATTCTGGGAGAGTCGGCAGGCTCACAAGATAGCGGGCGTGCCCGCCAAAGGCAACGTTGTCCTTTGATGTGAAGCTTGCGTCTGCCGAGCACGAGCCATCCGCTTTTTATCCAATTGATTGGCGATGTCCACCTGGGCAGGTGTGGTTAGCACCGCCCAGCCAGAGGCCTTCGGTCCCTCCCAACGTTCTGGAAGCGGTGCCCCTTCTGCACACGCATGTGTCCTTTGGAATCCCCCCCGCGCTTGCGCGCTGTACTTCAGGGGGTCTTTTCTAAATGAGTCTGGGGGCGTACTCCATCACCCTCCTGTTCCCTTTTTTCTTCAAATGCCCTTGGAAGGCAATCAGGCAATAATAAGACACCAATTAATTGTAGTTTGTCCAAAACACTTCCTTCAAGGACGAAGTTGCCGTTTCTCAGTGCTTGTTTTCTCCTAAGTTGGCAGGAAAAGGATAGACCCTCCCAGGCGGTTGGGCCAAAGAGAGACCAAAAGTATCGACATCTAATTAAGCCCCGATACACCCGCAAAGAAAAAGGGAAATTTCTTCAGCCCGCTTGCGGTCCATTGTAACGTCCCTCCCCTGAGCAAGCTGGTGCAGAAGTTGTGGGCCTTCACTTGGTGTTGTCATTGGACCAAGTGGGACAAGATGTGTTTGAAAGTTTCTTGCTGCCCTGCTGTGTGCTGCCTGTTGGCTGGTGGAGCATCAGAGCAGAAACTGACTGTTGGCATCTGGCAAAGCAGCAGGTGAGAGCAGTTGCAAGGGGGAGGGGGGGCGAGGTGTCTGCTCTTCAAGAGGGACAATGTCAGGGTTGAAAACAAGTCTGTGGGAAGGCAGGCAGAGTTAAACAAGTCACTGTAAGTCTGTAAATGCTGAATCATCATGGTGTGATGCAGGGCAGCCAATTGTGATATACGTTTATGAAAA
The DNA here is from genome assembly GCF_003945595.2 of Pipra filicauda. Classification (NCBI taxonomy): domain Eukaryota; kingdom Metazoa; phylum Chordata; class Aves; order Passeriformes; family Pipridae; genus Pipra; species Pipra filicauda. Next base: position 3,720 of record NW_024105173.1, on the reverse strand, counting down.
AACACCAATGGTAGTTTAACATGTATGTTGTGCCCAGGGCTATAAGAGTCAGTGTTCTGTTCCAATAAAGGTTCTTTCCTCTCCTGTCTTGTTGCTTGGAAGTAGACTGTCTGCATATTTTCTTTTATTGACCGCCACAACAATAACAGGACAAGAGAAAGGAGTTGGGGAATTGTCCTGGAAGTCTGGTCTGGTGGGCTTGGAGCACTGGGTGGGCATTTCTTGAGAGCTGTGGTGGCCCCCGCCTGCTTGGGCTGGGATGTCACTTCATGCTGAGCCTCATTTGATGGAGGTGTGTCCAGAGGCAGCCCGGCTCCAGGCTGAAGCAAAAAGCCAGAGCGGGTGATGCGGGAGCTGCTCCAGCGCCTACCGCAGCCTGCGGCCCAGTGGGAGCGTCCCGGGCCCTGCCCCGGGGCGCCCTGAGGCGGGGCAGTGCCCACTCCCGCCGACCGCCCTCACAAGGCCCAGGCCGCCTCCTTCCCACAAGGCCCAGCAGAGCCCCCTCACACCTGCCCCGCCCTGCCCTGTCCCGCCCGGCCCCACCCTGCCCCGTGGCCTCTGTCACACCCCACGCTGACGTGCTGAGCCTTCCACCAGCCATTGTGACGCCACAGGCGCCAGTCGGGCACGGCTTTGTTGGTGCCCACAGCCGGCGCCCAGAGCTGCTGTAGCCTCTCGGGGAGCAGCAGCACATCCCGCTCTGGGAGCATTGCGCGCCTGCATCGCCGTCTTGGCAGCTGCAGGCCACGACCGTTGCGCAGGGCGACCTCGTCTGCCTTGTGCTTTCTACCCCGTGCCCGTCCTTATTCTCACCCTTGTCCCCTTTGTCACCCTCCCCCTAAACCTCGCCCTCGTCCCATTCCTCATCCCCACTTGGCTCCCGGCAGCCCGCCGGGGGCTTCTTGCACTCCTGCTGCTGGGAGCTGCAAGCAGGGCCATGCCGTGGCTTCTGAGCAAGAAGCGACGGCAGTCGCCCTCCAGCAGCAGCAGTGGGCAGCCCTGGGCTGCCACCAGCTCCAGCAGCGCCTCCCAGCTCCGGGAGCAGGGGCTGGGCAGGCTGCACCGCGCGGCCGCCCGCGGGGACCTGGGCTGGCTGAGGCGCTGGCGCTGGTACATGAAGGTAGTCGGCATCGACAGGCCAGACCAGGAGATGCGGTGAGTTCTGGGCCACGCTGATGGCACACCTTGGCTGCTCCTGAGCCAAGCTGCAGTAGTCCTCGGCAGCCCTCTCTTAGGGATAAGGCTTGAAAAATGAGATTTGCCCTGTCAGCTGGGAGAGGGAACTCTTGAGCTTTTCACTGCTCGGAGCTGCCGGCCGGGCTCCAGCGCTGTTGGAAAGGCGTGTTGCCCACCTGCCGCTTGGCCGTGGTCTCTCTGCAGGGCTGTTCTGCAGCTGCTCAGCCGTCACCTGTTCTCTTCTGCCCTCTGGCTGGTCAGCGCAGCATTGCAGCAGCAGCAGCAGCAGCAGCAGCAGGAGGAGCAGAGTCGGAGCAGGGTCCCCAGGGTGCTGGGTAGAGACACAGCTTGGGCTCGTCCTTTGTCTGTCTGGGTTAAGAGCGTCTGTTTAATTTTTAGGACACCTCTGCATCTGGCTTCGGCCAATGGCCATGCAGATGTCGTGAGATATCTGCTAAGAAAGAACAGCCAGCCCAACCTCGCTGACAGCTTCAAGAGAACGGCCCTGATGAAGGTGTGTGGAATGCCTTCTGAGCTTGGAGGTGGGGCTTAGTGCTGGGGTGTTAAAGGGGAGGTGTCTGGCAGGATTCCTTGCAGGGCAGGGCCATAGAAACACACCTATTGCAATGGGCACGGCACAGCCTCTGTTAGCTGATCTTTGCAGATGGTCTTCTATGGCAGCACTCAGGAGCTGAGGGAGTTGTGGGAGAGGGGGATGGATGTAAAAGTTGGAAGTCTTTCCCTTTTGGTGTGTTGTTGCCAGGCAGTCCAGCAGGAGCAGGAAGAATGTGTTGCTGTTCTGCTGGAACACGGTGCCGACCCCAATCTGGCAGACGCGGACGGCAACACTGCCCTTCACCTGGCTGTCCTGTCTAAAAACACAGCTGTAGCAGGGCTGTTACTGGAGCATCATGCCAAGAGTGATGCTCAGAACCAGGTAACCTTGGCATGTGGGTAAAGCTGCTCTTTCCAAGAGCTGCAGAGCTTGTCTGTGTCTTTCTAATGGGGATTCTTTCTCCTTTTAGTGGGGATTTACCCCCTTGAAACTTGCAGCCTTGCAACAGCATGAGGAGATTGTGGAGTGCCTTGTGAAAAAAGCAGCTGTCAGGCACGCTCAAGGCCAGTGGGAAAGGTGAGGGCTTTGTCAAAAGAGCACCCGGGCCTTCTGGGTGGTCTGCAAGTGTGAGTGAGACGAGGGGCGTGGCAATGAGCTGGGCAAAAGAAGGAGGAGCCCCGTGAAAGCAGTTCCCTGGGTGACTGGTAAATGCAGGTCTGCACTTGGCTGCTCTCGTAGCTTTGGGGCTCTCACCCTTTGCCCCCTGAGGTCTGCAAGAAAGCCTTGTCTGTGGTGCCCTTCCCCCCCCCAGAGCCAGAGCCATGGGGAAACTTGCCAGTAGCTCAGCAGCGTGGCTGCTCTGCAGGCCAGGGGGGTTTAAGGCACGGCAGAGTTGGGGCGTGAAGTGCTCTGAAGGGAAGCGTTGGGGGAAAGAGAAGCAACACGGTCCCAGGGGACACGAGGGGCTCCGAGCACACCGAAGGAGAAAACTTGCTGCCATGGAGATGGTCAGGGGGTCGAAGGGCTTGCCCCGGGAGTTTGTGCAGCTGCATCGGTGGGGCCTTTGAAGAGCAGTGCAAGGAGCCCTGAAGAGCACGGCCTGAGCTGGTAGTTGAGGCTGCTTCAGGGAGGCCCCTTCTAAGAGAAATTCTCCAGTGCTTGCATGGACTTGGCTTTGCTTTCCCGGAGCTTGTAGGAAAGGGGGGAAGAGGTCTTTTGGGAGCAAGCAGGGGAAAAATGATGCAGGATGAGACATGTTTCCGATGAACTTTTGGATGCTTTAGGACTGCTCTTGTGGTTCCTGGAAGCCATGAGGCTCACCTGGAGGAAGATAATCTGCGCTTGCAGGAGGAGTTGGACAGGGCTGACGTGGAGGTATGGAAAGCCTGTCCCCACAGGGATAAACCTGGGGGTGCTTGTTGCTTCCTCTCCATCACAAAAAGGGACAAAACAGTATTCTGGGAGCCACTATGACAGAGACCTAAGGAAGCAGTAGTTCCATCGGGTTTTGATCTGCCTCTGTCCCTCCGGCCCCCTGCCCCACAACCCGCCATGCTGAGGCAGAGCTGCCTCTCCTTAGGGTTTCACTCCTTACCGCTCAGGGGGGCTGGGGTTCCTGTCTTTCTGCTCCATTGGAGGTCTTCCTGCTTTAAGAAGACTCCCCACGCAGCCCTGGCTCCATTCTCGACTCCAGGGGCGGTCTGTGGAGCAGTTCACCTGGCTGCCTTTGCTGAAATGGTGGTCATCAGTTCGTCAGTGATGCCACCCTTCCTGGCCCCACCCCACTGAAGCAGAACTGCCTCTCCTCAGGCATCCACTGCTTCCTGCTCAGGGGCTGCTGGGCGCCTCTCTCTGCACTACAGTGCGGGTCTTTCCCACTGAAGAAAACTCCCCGTGCTGCCCTGGTGCAATCCTGGGCTCCAGAGCACATGTGCCAGAGCACTTGGCCTCTGCCACTTGCCAGACGCCTTCCTTTAGGAAGATGAACT
>NW_024105172.1:0-42451 GCF_003945595.2 Pipra filicauda | reverse complement strand
GTCACTGAGGGGGTTACTGGGCTGTACTGAGGGTCACTGGGAGGTCACTGGAATATACTGGGGGCACTGGGATCCCCTTACCCGAATGTGGTACATCTCCCCCCCCGCACTTTGGGGTGCGTCCACAGGACCCCTCCTCCGGGGGCTGGGGAACCCCCTGAACCCCACTGTTGGGCTTTAGGGGACCCCCGGGCCCCCCTCCCTGTGGGGTCTCTGTGTGCTGAGCTTTGGGGGTCTCTGGGGCTCAGGGGGGGAATTGGGATCCCCTTTCCCTGGGGTCGGTCCACCAACATGGAGACCCTATAAAGTCCCCTCAAAACCCCTGAAATCCCCTCAGAAATCCACCTCTGGACCCTTCCAAACCTCCTCAAGGGCCCCACAAATCCCCTCAGAGACCTAATTCCCCCTACCAAGACCCCCTAAACCCTCTCAGTGACCTGCAAAACCCACCTGGGACCCCCCAGACCCTTTCAGAGACCTCAAAAACTCCCTCAGGGACCCTCAAAACCCTCTGGGACTTCTGAAATCCCCCTAGAAACCTCTAAAACTCCTTCAAAGACACCCCCCCAAGCCCCTCAGGACCTCTCAATTTCTCTCGGGGACTCTCAAACTCCCTCAGCAATTCCCAAACCGCTTCAGGGACCTTCAACCTCCCCCTAAGTCCCCTCACGACACCAAACCCTCTCATAGACCCCCAAAACCTTCCTCAGCCACCCCTAAAAGCCTCTAAGGGACCCCAAAACTACAGAACAGTAAAAGAGCTTTCTGTAAAGGAAGGAAGCAAAGAATCTGAGGAAACCAAGGAAAAACTGAAGCAAAGCAATAAAATCATCCTGGCCCTTGCAGTTTTTCCTTCACCTTTTTCTCTCTTTTCCTTTTTTTTAGGGTTCTTTTTTTGGTTGGGTGGTTTTGATTTTTTTTTTCCGAGGGACTTTCTCGGCAATCGAATCGAACATCCGGGTTCTTGGGAGGCCTCCCGGGCCCCGCGGCCCCCGAGAGGGTCCTCCGAACCTCCGAACCCCCCGCGCTAAACCCTCCCGAGCCCTCCAGCCTTTCCCCCCACAGCCGCGCTCCCCGCAGCCCCCGAGGGGATCCCCAGACCCCGCTCTCCCGCACCCCCCGCCTGCACTCAGAGCTCACCGACCGACCCGCCGCCATCACCGCTTCCCGGCAGCCAACGCGGCAGGGGCGGGGGCGGGGCTGCGGGGGCGTGGCCGCGCGCTGATTGGCTGCGGCGGCGTTCTCGGAACGCGGTGCGCGCGCAGAGCGCCGTGGGGACTTCCGGGAATCGGTGCTGGCGGCGGGGCCTGCGGTTCGCTCTGAGTGCTGTGAGTCCCCCGGGGGGGCTCGGGAGGGTTTAGCGGGGGGGTTCGGGGATAACCGAGGAGGTTTGGAGGGGTCCCTGAGGGAGTTCGGTGTCCTGAGGGGACTCAGGGGGTGGTTGAAGGCTCCTGAAGGGGTTTGGGGGTCTCTGAGGGGGTTTTGGTTTCTGAGGAGATTTGGGGGGTTCCTGGTGGGCTTTGGGGGTCTCTGAGGAGGTTTGGGGGTCCTGGCGGGACCTTTTAGGCAGTTTTGGGGTCTCTAAGGGGTTTACGGGGTCTTAGACGGTTTTGAGGGTCTCTGAGGGGGATTGGGGGGTCCCTAAAGGGGACTGGGGGGTCCCAGGTGGGTTTTGCGGGTCACTGAGAGGGTTTAGAGGGTGCTGGGGAGGGATGAGGTCTCTGAGGGCATTTGAGGGGACCTTGAGAAGGTTTTGATGTGTCGAGGGGGGGATTTCGGGGGCTTTGAGGGCATTTTGGGGGGTCCCCTAAAGCCCAGCAGTGGGTCCAGGGGGTCCCCCAGCCCCAAAGAGGAGGGGTCCTAGGGATAGCCCCCAAAATCCGGGGGGGGAAATGTACCACATCCGGGTAAGGGGATCCCTAGACCCCAATATATCCCAGTGACTTTCCAGTGACCCCTTCAGTGACCAGCCAGTGTGTCCCAGTGATCTCCCACTGCCCCCCAGGATGGCCCAGTGATCCTGCAGTGAGCACCCAGTAACCTCCAGTATGGCCCAGTAATCTCCCAGTGTCCCCCCGTATGTCCTGGGAATCCCCCAGTAACTCCCCAGTCCCTCCCAGTGCTCTCCAAGCATCCCTCAGTAACCCCCCAGTCCCTCCCAGAGCCCCCTGGTTCCCCCCAGTGTGTCCCAGTATCCCCCAGTTATCACCCAAAGCCCCCCAACTGTCCCCAGTGTTTCCCCAGATGCCCTTGGCCTTTCTGTGAGTGTGTGTGGGGGTGTTTTTGTGGTCAGAGGGTCCAGGGGGGGCTCCTGGGGTGAGATGGAGGGTTGGGGACATCAGGGATGGGCCTTGGGGACAGTGGGGAGGGGTTTGTGGACAGTGGGATTGGGGGTGCCAGGGGGGAATTAGGGCTATGGGAAGTCCCTGGGAACATTGGAGACACCAGGGGGGTCTCAGGGTGTCAAGGGAGGAACTGGGGACACCAAGAGGGTCTTGGGGACACCAGGGGGGGTCTTAGGACTCACCTGCTCTTGGTGCAGCCCCTCCTCTGCCCGCCCAGGCCTCATTAACCCCTCCCAAATGTCTCCTAACCTCCATTTTCCCTTTAATCCCCTCCCCCCATAGGTACCTCTGACCCCCCAATGTTCCCAAGACCTCTTTTAACTTCCCTAAAGGCACTCAAAACCCCCAAATCCCCATCCAAACTCCTCAGATCCCCCCAAATCTCCCACAGCCCCCCCTCAAATCCCTTCCAACTCCCCCAAAGAGGGATCACCCGGCACCCTGGGACAGGAACACAGTGGGCTGTACTGGGGGCACTGGGCTGTACTGGGAGGGCACTGGAGGGGGCTCAGGTGTCCCAGGACAACGTGGCCCAGCTCCAGGAGAGATCTGGGGAGCAGTGAGGAGGTACTGGTCTGTCCTGGTCTGTACTGGTCTGTCCTGGTTTGTACTCCCAATCCCCAAAGCCCCTCCCCAGCTCCCCCAGGACCCTCCCGCTCCCCAAAGCCCCCCAGGCCCCCCCAGGCCCCTGACTTGGTCCTGCTGCCCCTTGAGCATCTGCAGCTCCTGCAGAACCAGGCATTTCTTTGCTCCCCACAGGGTCCTTCCCACACCCAGAATGGAATCTGGAGGCAGCAGGATGTGCACAGGGCTCCCATTTCCTACAGTGCAAAGGGGCTGCAGGGAATGATTCCCCTGCTCTTGCAAATCTGCCAAAACCTGCAGGGCACAGGAGGGGGAGCTTCAGGAATTTGCTGGCCTTGGGAGTGGAGCTCACAGGGTATTGAGAGGAACATATCCCTCAAATACAATCTCTCTGCATACACAATATCTGTCTGGACAGGCAGATAAAGCAATAATCAGATATATTCTGTATCATATATATGGCACATATTCTATAGAATCCATCCTTAGGTGTTGTATGATAGATCTGTAAGATATTACACATAATAAGCAATAGTAAGGCAAGTGTCCTCCTTAGGGACACACACCCACCGCCCCCCAAACTCCTGCCTGGGTTTGTTCCCTGGGGGTCTCTGCAGCAGCAAGCACAGCCCCACACTGACTGCTCTGGGCTGTGCAGGCATTTGTGGTTCTGCCTGTCTCACACACACACAAAAGTCTGGTTAGTGCTGCCCTCAGGAAACCCCACCAGCCTTGCTCTAGCAAAAGCCGTGGAATTTGTCTTTGTTTCCCTTGGGTTCAGGGTCAGGCTGTGCCTGTGTCCAGCCCAGAGGCTCAGAAAAGCATTTCTCCAGTCCCACTGCAATCTGCTGCTGCAGACAGGACCCAGGCACTGGTGGCACTGGGAGTGAACAGCAGAGTGTTTCCAGGGGCTCTCTGAAGGAACACGAGTGTCCAAAGAAACCAGCACAAGTGTCCACAGAAGTCCCAGTCCTTCATCCCTGAATGAGCTTGTTCAGCCCAGGAAAATCTGTCTAAGTTTTATTTCCATGGAAGGAGCTTTTTCCCACTTTAACACCAGTTTGGTTCCAAACCAAATTCTTCATTTCCTCCTCCTGATTTCCCTGAAGGACACTGACAGGGACCATGGACACTGACAGGGATCACAGAGCTTGTCCCTTGGCCATACAGCTCCTGTTGTTTGGCAGCACAGGAGAGGTTAATTAGAGCCCAGACTCCAATCCCAGGGCACCCATTGGATCAGCACTTGGGGATACAAACTGACCTTGGGCTCAGGATGCAGCTGGGAGCAGAGATTTCCCTGCAAAGTCTACAGTGAGTCAAGCTCTGGAGAGGAGATTGTGCCCCATGGATGGGATTGCAGAGGCTCCCTCAGGTCCCCAGCAGGAATCATCACTCTCTGCAAGTCCCTGCCAGGAGGTTGGAGCCAGGTGGGGGTGGGGCTGTTCTGCCAGGAAGCAGCAGTAGGACAAGAGGGCTGGGTCTTGAGCTGTGCCAGGGGAGGTTTAGGTTGGATATTAGGAAGCAATTTCTTCCCCAGAGAGTAATCAGGCCTTGGAATGGGCTGGTCAGGGAGGGGGTGGAGTCAGCGTCCCTGGAGGTGTTGAAGGTGAGAGTGGATGTGGCCTCAGTGCCATGGTCTGGGAAGCACGGCGGGGTTGGATCCAGGGTTGGACTTGATGATCTCAGAGGTCTTTTCCAACGTGACTGATTCTGTGATTCTGTGATTGCCATTCCTGTGGCAGCACATGCTTGAGGCTCTATCCCCAGGGTGAGAGAGATGTCTGTCCATATCTATCTCCAAGGTTAGTCTGTAAATGTGTGGTGTTAGAAAAGCAGGCTGAGTTGTGGGCTGGTTGTAGAAGGAGAAAGAAGCCCAGAGGCCAGTGCAAGCAGGCAGCCCTGAGCTTGCACCTGATGTCCCCTCCCTGCAGGTTCCTGTCCTTGAGCCCAGGCCCTGAGGTGAGGCTGAGAAGTGGCGCGGAGGTGAGCCCAGAGCTGTCCCTGAGGTGAGGCTGAGAATAAGTGCAAGGCAGAGGTGCTGCTGAGGAAGGAGAGCCCCGTGGTGGGGAAGAGGGCAAAGCTGTGAATGCCCATCCCTGAGAAGGAGCTGTCTCCATCCCCTGTGTGCCAGGTGAGCTGGGGCTTTGCTGCAGAGCTGCGGGCGCTGATTTGAGCGTCTCCAAGTGCTGAGATGGTGGGCACCCAGGAACACAAACTGTGCCTGGCCACGGAGCCTGCAAGGAGGAGCAGAGACAGCCCTGGCAGTGTGGGGGGCCAGGTTGTCCCTGTGCCTTCCCCTGCAGGCCCTGTCTGTCCCTGCTGGGCCCCTGTCCATCCCCATCAGGTCCCTGCCCGTCCCCCCGGGCTGAGCTCCCCCCAGGAAGTGCCGTGGAGCTGAAGCTGCTGCCATCCCCCCCTGCAGCCGCTGCCCCAGCCAAGGGAGCAGCAAAGGCAGGGCCAGGAGCAGAGGCAGCAGCAGGGGAGCCCTGGGGGGGTCGGGAAGCTCTTGTGTGGGTCAGGAAAGAGGCGCTGGGCACGAGGCCGGGGCTGTGCTGAGCAGGCCCATCCCTCACATCCCCCCAGCCAACGCCGGCTGCCCGGGGGGCTTGGGAGGGACCCCCAGCCCGTGTGCCCCACACTGAGCTGGCAGAGAGAGAGCCAAGGGACAGGGCCACGGGCAGGGCCCCGGGTGAGGGACAGGCAGGGCCATTGCAGGGCCATGGTGAGGGCACAGCCTGTGGCAGCAGAGCTGCCCAGGGCTGGGGGCAGCAGGGGGTGTTGGGACCAGCCAGTGCTGGGGCCGAGCAGAGCAGGAGGCCCCTTGCAGACCCCTGGTGCAGCCTCCCACTTGCCAGCCCCACCCTGGTGAGGTGACACTGTCCCCTCCCTACAGGACACTCCCCCAGAACTCTTCAGGGTGGGCTTTTGTGTCTATTCCTGGTTTCTGATTCCTGCTGGGGACCTGAGGGAGCCTCTCCAATCCCATCCATGGGGCACAATCTCCTCTGCAGAGCTTGACTCACTGCAGACTTTGCAGGGAAATCTGTGCTCGCAGCTGCATGCTCAGCCCAAGGACAGTTTTTATCTCCAAGTGCTGATCCATCCTGGGGACCCAAGGGATTTTCTGCCACTCCATCCATGCAGCAGGAGTCACCCTCCTGCCCTTGACTCCCTGCAGAGGAACAAGTGCCCTCTCTCTGTCTGGGAGAAGCCAGATGCTGCCCCCGGGCCATCAGAAGTGGTGCTGAAGCCTCTTTCAGCCCAGCCCCGGGTGCAGTTTTCTCATCCCCTCACCGAGTGCCCGCTCCCCCAGCCGGCACTGACCAACCAGGGCGTTTGGCACACGTGGTTTGGAGAAACAGCCCCAGGCTGGCAGGGGGCCAGAGAACCTTGAGGAACAGCCCTGGCGAGGTGCCCACACTGGCAGGGGACCAGGGGATCGCTGCTCCATGGAACCAGCTGGAGCTCTGGGTGAACCTGAGCTGAAGGGCCTGTGAGCTGTGGATGAGTCCAGGATGGAGCAGAGACCCCCCTGCAGCCCGGGAGGAGCCCACGCTGGAGCAGGGGATGCCCAAAGGAGGCCAAGAGCCCGTGGGAAGCCCCTACAGAGCTGAGGGAGCAAAGCCCTGATTGTTCCCTCAATTTGTATTTGGAAGACTTTTTTTGGTCTAATCTTCATATTTTTGAGTATTTTTTAGCTGAATCTCAACTTTATGCAGTTTGGAGGGGCAGAGGTCTTCCTGCTATTTCTGAGAGGGTTTTGCCTGAATCTGTGTGATTTTGGTTTTTCTGGGCTGAATCTTGGTGTTTTGGAGGTTTCTATGGACACAGGATGCCCGGTGAATTCTAGAGATAGACTTGGGCAGGAGGAACCCCCAAGCCAACGCGCTCAGCCCTTGTTTTCCCCCCATCAGGATTTGTCCTTCCCAAAGCTTGGGCGGATGGAGGAGGAGGCTGCGAGGAAGAGGAAGATGCCTTGGTCCCCCCAGGCAGGTGAGGAGGAAGTCAGTGTCCCTTTGGGCGGGTGTTGTGCTGGCTCTGTCAGCCGAGCATGGCCCCGGCTGCAGGACAACCCCGCTGGCGCCGCCGTCCTGCCGGGGCCGGAGTTGGGGGGATGTCCTTGGCCTTCCCTGTGGGCCGGAGGCAAATCCCCTGCCTGTCCTTCTTGCTTCCTGCCCCAGGCCCCGAGGTGAGGAGGGAGAGCCCGGAGGACAAATCCCCCCGTGAGACCCTGGTGGGAGAGGCCGTTTTGAAGGGCTCCCCGGCGCAGGAAGGCAGCGGGGAGGAAAAGGGCCGGAGATCCCCCCGCAGGAGGGGCTCCAAAGCCATCCCAGGGTGCTCTGAGGAGGAAAGAGCCAGCCTGTGCCGGGAAGGCGGCTGGAGCTTGAGGGGGAGCTCTGAGCTGGTGGTCCCTGAGCAGCCTCTAAGCAGAGAGAAGCCCTTCAGGTGCTTGGAATGTGGGAAGAGCTTCAAGAACAGCTCCCACCTGATCCGACACCAGCAGATCCACACTGGGGCACGTCCCTACACGTGTGAGGAATGTGGGAAGAGCTTCAACCAGAGCTTCCACCTGTTCAAACACCAGCATGTCCACACTGGGGAACGGCCCTACGTGTGTAATGATTGTGGGAAGAGTTTCAGGAACAGCTCCAACCTGATCCGACACCAGCTCATCCACACTGGGGAACGGCCCCACACATGTGGGGAATGTGGGAAGAGCTTCAGGGACAGCTCCAGCCTCCGCACCCACCAGCTCATCCACACTAGGGAACAGCCCTACAAGTGCTTGGAATGTGGGAAGAGGTTTAAGACCAGGTCGCATCTCTACAGGCATGAGCGGACGCACAGGGATGAGAGGCCCTTCCGCTGCACCGACTGCGGGAAGGGCTTCAAGCACAACTACCACCTCATCACCCACCGGCGCATCCACACTGGAGAGAGGCCCTACAAGTGTGAGGAGTGTGGGAAGAGCTTCCCCCACAGCTCTACCTTGACCAATCACCAACGGACCCACCAGTAAGGGAAGCCCTACCAGTGCCCCGACTGCAGGAAGAGCTTCGGCCGCTGCTTCCACCCCGAATGAACCCCCTGATGCTGAGGCAACCCCTGGAGTCCAGTGACTGTCAGTCCATCCCTTTCAACCACAAAGGACCAGTCCCCTTTCCCAGGGGCAACTTCTTCCAACAGAACCCTTCCTGTGTGTGGGGTGTGTGTGGAGATTCCTGCCTTGGCTGGGACCCCTCCAAGGTCACTGCTGGAGGCTGAGAGCAGAGATCTCCCCCTGAGCATTGGTCTGGGGGAGTTCCATCCATCTCTAATTAAGAATTCTTGCTTTTGTGCCAGCTTGAGTAGAATTGCTTCAACAATTGCTTTAGTGTAGAGCACTGTCCTATCTTATCCTGTACTCCTGGTAGTTTTAGTGTTTATCTTGTGCAGTAAATAATTGTGATGAAGATCATTTGTAACCCTAAATAATTCACTTCCCTCAATTGATCTGATTTGCCATCATTAAAACCTGGGAGACAAAAGTGGTTCAGTCACACCTCTGTAATTCCTCTAAATTAAACTGTTGGCATAATGCAAGGCTGAGATTGGATCCAGCAGCCCCCAGCACCCCACAGGAAGTTGGGAGCTCATGGGGCCAACCCCCTTTTCAAGCCTCCCTGTGCCCAAAGACCCCCATGGGAACATTGGACGTGCCAGACCACCCCCCCTTTTCCACCCTTCTCCCTGTTCCTCCCACTTTTCCATTTTCCTTTCAATCCCGAATTTCCCCCCAAATAGTTTTGGGCTCCCACCCTCCTACTTTTTACCCCCTCTCCTGTGGGCACTGAAGGAGAAAATGAGGCTGCACACACAGAGTTCCATTTCAGGACTTGTCCTCCCATCTTTCCGGCGTCCCCCTTTCATTGGGGTTCCTTTGGAAACAGCGTCTGGACTTTGTCTTTTAGTCCACTGGAATTCCTAGCATGGCCCCAAAGCAGGGCCCTGATCCCACATATTCCCCTCCCCTCATGTGCTGGCTGTGTTCAGCCACCAGAGAAAAACACAGGCTGCCATGCAGAGCGTTCCAAGTGGTTTCCACTTTGGCAAACAGCACTCTCTGGATGGAAAACACCAGTCAAGGCCAAAACACTCCTTTTGGATCCTGATTAACTGAATGCAGCTGCTGCTGCCTTTTGTTGTTCCCACAGAAATTCTCAGGGTTCCTTTGCTTCCAGGAGGCCCCACATGTCACAATGGCCCCTGGATTCCATGAGCTTCCCCAGTCTCCAAAGGTTCCTTTAGTTCCATGAGGCCCTGCAGTCCCAAAATGCCCTTTGGATTCTCAGAGATTTCCCATTGTCCCAGGGTCCCTTGTGCTTCAGAAGGAGCTGCAGTGGGACAGTGGCCCCTTGGTTCCGTGAGCTCTGCAGTGTTCCAGGAATCCTTGGGTTCCAGGAGAGCCTGCAGTTTCACAAGGACCACTTGAACGCAGGAGGTTCTGCAGGGTCCCAATGGCCCCTGGATTCTGGGAGGTTCAGAAATATCTCAGGGCTCCCTTGGTTCCAGGAGGACACACATGTCACCAGGACCCCTTGGTTCCAAGAGGCTCGACAGTGTCCCAGAATTCCTTTGATTTCATGAGGCCCTGGATTGTCCCAATGGACTCCTGATTCCATCAGCCCCCTCAATGTCACAGTGGTCCATTGGTTCCATGAGTTTCTGCAGCATCCCAGGGTTCCTTTTGTTCCATGGGGAGCTGCAGTATCACAATGAGCCCTGAATTCCCTGAGTTTTCCCAGGGTGACAGTGCTGCCTTGATTCCATGAGATTGCCCAGTGTCCCAGGGCTCCTTTGGCTCCAGAAGGCCCTGCAGTGTCCCAATGGTCCTTGGTTCCAGGAGGTTCCACCATGTCCTTGCTGGAACATGCGTGGCTGTAATGTTGTCACCCCTGCAGAGCTGCCTCCAGCTCTGGGCTCCAGCACAGGAAGGACATGGACCTGCTGGAGCGAGTGCAGAGGGGAGTAGCAAGAGGATCAGAGGGATGGAGCAGCTCTGCTGTGAGGAAAGGCTAAGAGAATTGGGATTGTTGAGGCTGGAGAAGAGAAAACTCAGGGGTGACCTAATTGTGGCCTTGCAGTGCCTGAAGGGAGCCAACAGGAAAGATGGAGAGAGACTTTGGACAAGGGCCTGGAGTGACAGGACAAGGGGCAGTGGCTTCACACAGACAGAGGGAATGGTTGGAGGAGATAGTAGGAAGGAATTCTTTCCTCTGAGGGTGCTGAGATGCTCTTGAAGGCCCCTCCGAAGCCAAAGCATTCCATGATTGTGGGACTGGTGGGTGAGGTGGTGGTCAGAGCCGTCTGGGGCACAGGGACCCAAAATGAGGGAGTTTTCCATTGTGGGGGAAGGAAGGAGGGGGCAGCAGAACTGACCCCTTGGACACCTGGCAGGCAGGCTTTGGCTGGAAGCTGGTGATGGGGAGCTGAGTGAAGCCCCCACAATGCAGGAGGAAATGGTCAGTGACCTGCTCTGCCAGTGAGACCCCCCCAAGTGCCTGGGCCCACATGGGATGCAGCCAAGAGTCCTGAGGGAGCTGGAGAAAGAGCTGGCCAAGCCACTCTCACTCATTCCCCAGCAGTGCTGCACAACTGCACAAGTCCCAGCTGACTGGCAACAAGCACATGGGATGCCCATCCCCAGGAAGGGCCAAAAGGAGGATCTGGGCAACTCCTGGCCTGTCCCATTGACCTCAGGACCAGGGAAGTCCATGCAGCAGATCCTCCTCAGTGCCATCCCATGGCAGGGGCAGGACAACCAGGGGATCAGGCCCAGCCAGCGTGGGGTTGGGAAAGGCAGGTCCTGTCTGACCAACCTCATCTCCTTCTCTGACAAAGGACCCGCTCAGCAGCTGAGGGAAAGGCTGGGGATGTGTCTCTGTGGAATTCCAGATAGCCTTTGGCACCATCTCCCCCAGCATCTCCTGCACAAACTGGCTGCTCATGGCTTGCCTGGGGACCTGTTTGCTGGGTGACAAAGTGTCTGATGGCCCAGGGAGTGGTGGGGAATGGAAGGAAATCCAGGTGGGGCCAGTCACTAGTGGGGTTCCCAAGGGCTCAGGGATGGGGCTGCTCCTGTTTGACATCATTATTGATGATCTGGGCCAGGGGATCGAGTGCCCCCTCAGGAAAGTCGTGGACAGCACCACTTTTGGTGTGAGTGTGAATGTGCTGGAGGGCAGGAAGGCTCTGCAGAGGGATCTGGACAGGCTGGATCAATAAGGCCAAGTGTCAGGGCCTGCCCTTGGGTCCCAACAACCCCCTGGAACATTCCAGGTTGGGGGCAGAGGGGCTGGAGAGCTGCTCAGCAGGAAGGGACTTGGGGGTGCTGCTTGACAGGGGCTGGATATGAGGCAGAGTGTGCCCAGGGGGCAAGAAGGCCAAGGGCATGGTGGCCTTTGTGGAGAAGAGTGTGGCCAGCAGGAGCAGAGAACTGATTGCCCCTCTGTGCTGGGCACTGGGGAGGCCCCACCTGGAGTGCTGTGTCCAGTTGTGGCCCCTCAGTGCCAAAAGGCCCTTGAGGGGCTGGAGCGTGTCCAGAGAAGGGAACGGAGCTGGGGAAGGCTCTGGAAAACATGTCTGCTGAGGGACGGCTGAGGGAACTGGGCTGGTTGAGTCTGGAGAAGGGGAGGCTCAGGGGGGACCTCATTGCTCTCTACAATGACCTGAAAGGAGGTTTTAGTGGGGTGGGGGTCGGTCTCTTCTGCCAAGGCTATAGTGACAGGAAGAGAGGAAATGGCCTTAAGGTGCATCAGGTGAGGCTTAGATTAGATATTCAAAAACCCTTTTTCCACTGAGAGAGTGTTCAGTCATTGGAACAAGTAGCCCAGGGAGGTGGTGGAGTCTCTGAAGTGTTCAGGTGTGTGGTGGGTTGACTTTGGCTGGACACCAGGTGCCCACCCAGCCGCTCTATCACTCCCCTTCCCAACAGGACATGGGGAGAGAGTAAGGTGGAAAAAACAAAATAGTGTGTTGGGATAAGGCAGTTTATTTAAAGCAAAAAGCAGAACAAAGCTTGTGCACACAGAAGCCAAAGACAGCAGGGTTTGTTCTCTGCTTCCCATGAGCAGCCATGGTCGGCCACTCCCGAGGAGCAGGGCTTGGGTCCGCGGGACGGTTCCTCAGCAGGCAGCCATCAGACAATGAATGCCCCCCTCCTGCTCCCTGCCTCAGCTTTTAGAGCTGAGCTGACCTCCCATGGGCTGCAATGTCCCTTGGCTCAGTTGGGCTCAGCTGGCCTACTTGGGTCCCCTGCCAGGCTCTTGCCCTCAGCTAAGGAAGGAATGTCCCAGTGTTGGTGCTGTGCTCAGCAGGGGCCAAAACACTGGGGTGTTCTCAACCCCCTTCCAGCTGCCAATGCCAAGCCCAGCCCTGGGAGGGCTGCTGTGGGGAACTGAACTGCAGCTCAGCCAGACCCAACCCAAATATCTATGGCACATATTCTATAGAATCCATCCTTAGGTGTTGTATGACAGATCTATAAGATATTACAAATAATAAGCAATAATAAGGCAAGTGTCCTCCTTAGGGACACACACACAGCCCCCCAAACTCCTGCCTGGGTTTGTTCCCTGGGGGTCTCTGCAGCAGCAAGCACAGCCCCACACTGACTGCTCTGGGCTGTGCAGGCATTTGTGGTTCTGCCTGTCTCACACCCCCCCAACCTTGGGATGGATCTGGATGTCACTGGCTGTGATGTCACAGGGGAGCTGTGATATCATGAGGAGGTGTGATGTCACAGGGACGATGTGATGTCACAGGGGAGGATGTGATATCACAGGAGAGGTGTGATGTCATATGATGGATGTGAAGTCATAGAGATGTGATGTCACAGGAAGGATGTGATGTCACAGGAAGGATGTGATGTCACAGGAAGGATGTGATGTCACAGGGGAGGACATGATGTCACAGGGGAGGACATGATGTCACAGGAGAGATGTGATATATGATGGATGTGACGTCAGCTGTTGTGACACTTCAGGGTCTCATGGAACCAAAGGGACCCTGGGACAGTGAGGAACCTCATGGAGTCACGGGCCTATTGAGACACTGCGAAGCTCATGGAACCAGAGGAATTCTGGGAGAGTGTGGAACTTCATGGAATCAAAGGGCCATTCTGACACTGGAGGGCCTCCTGGATCTGAAGGAAACCTGGGAGACTGCAGAATCTCATGGAATCAAGTGGCCAGTGTGACATGGGGGACCTCCCGGAAGCAAAGAAACCCTGGGACATTTTGGAACTTCATGGAATCGCTGGGCCATTGTGACACTGGGGAACCTCATGGAATTGTGTGGCCATTGTGACACTGCAGGGCCTCATGGAATAAAATGAAACCTGGGACACTGTGAAACCACATGGGATGAAGGGGTGCTTGTGACCCTGCAGGACCTCATGGAACCAAGGGAAGCCTGGGACACTGAGGAAACTCGTGGAACCAAGTGGCCTTTGTGACCCTGCAGAATGGCACGGAATCAACAACCCATTGTGACACTGCAGGGCTTCATGGAACCAAAGGAATCCTTGGACACTGTGGAACCTCATAGAAACAAAGGGCCATTGTGACACTCCTGGGCCTTGTGAATCCAAAGGAATCTTGGGATGCTGTGGAACCTCCCAGAATCAAGGGGCCATTTTGACACCGTGGAACCTCATGGAATCAACAGTCCATTCTGAGTCTGCAGGGCCCACGGAAGCAAAGGAATCCTGGGACACTGGAATCTCACAGAATCAAGGGACCATTGTGACCCTGCGGAGTGTCGTGGAGATGAAGAAGCCCTGGGAGACTGGAACTTCACGGAATCAAGGGACCGTTGTGACAGTGCAGGTCCTCATGGAACCAAGGGAAAATGGGGACACTGTGAAAACTCATGGCATCAAGGGGCCATTTTGACATGCAGGGCTTCCTAGAACCAAAGGAAGCCTGGGACATTTGGGATCATCCTGGAATCAAGGGGCCATCGGGACACTGTGGAACCTCATGAAAGGAGAGGAACCCTGAGACTGTGCAGAACCTGAGGGCAGAAAGGAGCCATCGGGACACTGCAAAACCTCGTGGAATCAAGGGGCCACGGCTTCACATCTGGGTCTCATGGAACCAAAGGAAACATGGGACACTGGGGAAACTCATGGAAGCAGGGAGACCCTTGGACACAGTGGAGCCTCACGGAATCAAGGGGCCATCGGGACACTGCAGGACCTTCTGGGGCCAAAGGAACCCTGGGCTGCTGCAGAACCTCACAGAGGTGGGAAGCTGCTGTGTGGGGCCCCCAGGACGAGTGGCTGAGGCTGCTGAAGGAGAAGGTGAGTGAAGCCAATTTGCAGAAGTGGAAGCCGTGGGCAACGGAACTGAGCTCCCTTGCCATGGTCAGTTACCATGGCAACCATCAGACATTCCCATTGTGTGCTGGGTTAAAAGTAAACCGGAGGGAGAAATGAACCCACCCGAGGGATTGCAAGTCAGAGTTACAATTTACTGAGATTACAATAAATACAATGATACAGAGAAAAATGGTTTTAACCCACAAAAATAGCTGTATAAGCCAGCACCCTGGGACAGGAACAGAACAGTGCTGAGCACCACGTGGCCCCCCAGGGTGCAAAGTAAAAGGAAAGGAAAACCTGTTGGTCCAGATGATGGTGGCAGTTCTGTTGAGGCAGTGATGGCAGTCCTGTCAAGAGTGGCAGTGGCAGTCCTGTTGGAGTTCTGGTCCTCCTCTCGATCCCACGAGTGGTACCAGAAGTCCCCAAACCCCAAGAGAATATGTGCTCAGATTCAGGTGGGGATGTCCAGCACCTCCCTCAGGGTGGGGAGTTTCACAATGGGCGATTTAACTCTGTGAGTCATGGGGTATTTTTGGAGTGTTTGATGGTCTGGGTGTTGCAGCTGCCTGTTCTGCCAGTCCAAGGAGGCCCATTGGCAGAGATGACCCCTCAGGCTGGGGGTGAAGGTGCTAATGCCTCCCCGGAGGGGAGTTATCACACCTGAGTCATGGGTGTGAAGACAAAGGAACACCTCTTGCACAGTTCTTTCACACCCAGCTTGTAGCCTGAGGCGTCAGGTGGGCCCTGGGCAGCTGCTGCAAAGGATCCATTATTAACAGTCCATCAGAAATGACACAGAGGGTGTAGAATACACAGTTTTGGTTGCACTCACACAGTGATAAACTGGTCCCGGCCCCTGCAACTAGGACAGATTGCTAGGGTCGGTTACCATGGCAACCATCATACATTCCCATTTCTACGGCCAATTAGCATGGAAACCATCATACCTTCCAATTGCTACGGTCAGTTACCATGGCAACCATCACACATTCCCATTGCTACAATCAGTTATGATGGCTACCATCATATGTCCCACTGGTACAGTGCGTTACCATAGCAACCATCACACATTCCCATTACTATGGTCAGTTACTATGGCAACCATTACACATTTCCATTGCTACAATCAGTAACCATGGAAACCATCATACATTCCCATTTCTACAGTCAGTTACCATTACAACCATCATACATTGCCGTTGCTACGTTCAGTTACCATGGCAACCATCATACCTCCCACTGCTATGGTCCATTACCATGGCAACCACCATACATTCTCGTTGTTACAGTCAGTTACCATGGCAACCATCATACAACCCACTGCTTTGGTCAGTTACCATGGCAACCATAATATTTCCACTGGTACAGTCAGTTACCATGGCAACCATCACACAGTCTCATTGCTATGGTCAGTTACCATGGCAACCATCATACTTCCCATTGCTATTGTCGGTTACCATGGCAACCCTCATACATTCCCATTGCTACTGTCAGTTACCATGGCAACCATCACACCTCACACTGCTACGGTCAGTTACCATGGCAAACCTCATACATTGTATTACTACGGTCGGTTACCATGGCAACCAGCATACATTCCCACTGTTATGGTTGGTTACCATAGCAACCATCATACAGTCCCATTTATATGGTCAGTTACCATGGTAACCACCATACATTCTGATCGCTACGCTTAGTTACCGTGGCAACCATCATACATTCTCTTTGCTATGGTCAGTTACCATGGCAACCATCATACATTTTCATTGCCATCATATACCCCACTGCTACGGTCAGTTACCATGGTAACCATCATACTTCCAATGCTACAGTCAGTTACCATGGCAACCATCATACATTCCCATTGCTATGGTAAGTTACCATGGCAACCATCATACATTCTCTTTGCTATGGGCGGTTTCCATGGCAACCCTCATACTTCCAATTGCTATTGTCAGTTACCATTGCAACTATCATACCTCCCACTGCTACAGTCAGTTACCATGGCAAACATTATACATTGTATTACTACAGTCGGTTATCATGGCAACCACCATACATTCCCATTGCTACGGTCGGTTACCATGGCAACCATCATACATTCCCATTGCTATAGTCAGTTACCATTACAACCATCATACATTCTCATTGCTATGGTCGTTTACCATGGCAACAACCATACAGTCTCGTCTCTACGGTCAGTTACCATGGCAACCACCATACATTTCCATTGGTACGGTCAGTTACCATGGCAAACATCATACATTCCCTTTGCTATGGTCAGTTACCATGGCAACCATCAGACATTCCCTTTGCTATGGTCAGTTACCATGGCAACCACCATACATTCTCGTTGCTACAGTCAGTTACCATGGCAACCATAATACAACCCACTGCTTCGGTCAGTTACCATGGCAACCACCATACATTCTCTTTGCTATGGTCAGTTACCATGGCAACCACCATACATTCTCATTGCCTGTCAGTTACCTGTCAGTTACCATGGCAACCAAGACATATTTCTATTGCTATGGTCGGTTTTCATGGCAACCCTCATACATTCCCATTGCTACATTCAGTTACCATGGCAACCATCATACATTTCCATTGCTACGGTCAGTGACCATGGCAACCAGCATACAATCCCATTACTACGGTCAGTTTCTGTGGGAACCTCTTGGTTTCTCTTGGAGAGAAGCAGATGCAGATGAGCCTCCCTGTTGTCCACCAACCTGCCAGCTGTGCTCCAAAGGCCTGTGTGCCAAGGGCTGTCTTGACCAAGACCCTGCACAAACCTCTGGGACTCTTTGCATCCTGTCGTGGTGCCTTTCCAGTGAATTCCAGGGTTATCAAAGCCAACTTGAATGGGCTCTTTGTCTCACTCCACAAGGTCACCCAAACCAAAATCTCCTCTAACCCTCACCCACAAAAGTTCACCCAAGTTGTTCATCCCCTAGAGCAGCTCCACAGCTCCAAGAAGCTCCTTCCCGCTGAGGACACCTCTCTCCTGCTCTTTCTCTCCTGTGTCTCCTTGGCCTTCTCTCCCAACCCATCACAGCCCTGCAACCTGGGAACTGTCTCAGCAGGCCTGGGCTGTTATTGCCTGCAAGTGGAATGCAGAGAGACTTGGGGCTGCAGCTCCTCCTGCCTGTGCCCCACACGCAGGGCATTGGGGCCTGTCTGGCTGCAGCCCCTCAGTGGGGCACCGGGGTAAGAACAGACTTGCAGTGGGGAAAGCTGCTCTGAAAGCCCCGAGAGCTGGGGTGTGCAGAGGCTTTGCTGACAATGGCCTTGGGGGTGGACGTGCTGGGACTCAGGCCCAGGGGGAAAATCACAGGCCTGATCCCTGAGGAGATCAGCACATGCTGCTGAAATGCTGGGGGAGAGCAGAGCCAGCAGAGGGAGGGAACAAGTGTGGACAGCCTGGGCTGATGTGCTTTGGACTCGTGCCTGGCCCGGCCTTGGCTGGGCAGAGAAGGGACAGCCTTTGTGTCCCTGCAGGGCTGGGATTCACTCCCTGCCCCAAAGGCCCCCAATGTGTCTGAGAAGCCCTGGGTGGTGCCTGTCACACAACTGCTGGGAATGGGGATGGGCTTCCTGCACAGTCCCTGTGCTGTCCATGGCAGCTGCTGCACTTGTGCTGCAGAGCCCTGGCACCTCCCCTGGCACTACAGGCCCCTCTTTGGCTGTTCAGTCCAGGCTCAGCTGCCCTCAATTAGGTTCAGCAGTGAAGGGATGTCCAGGAGACAATTGCCATTGTACTCTGAGCACATGTAGAAAATACCCTGCTAAAGAACAGGAGAGAGACCTCTCTCCCTGTGCCACCTGACTCCATTTGGTCACCTGAGCACCTCTAGGGGCTGCCCTGGACAGAAGGAACAGTGACAGGTTCCCCTGTCCTACATGTGGGCACCTTCTGCCACTGAAGTTGGCCAAAGCAATGTCCCAGCAGCCTCCAAGAAGATGTCACAGCTGCTGCCCTGTCCCTAGGAACTGCTCCATTGGAGCCTGCAGTTCCCAGCAGGAATCTCAGTCACCTCTGGCGCCTCAGAAGGAACCAGGGCTTTGTGTCCCAGCAGGTCACTCCTGGCTTTGGTCTTCATTCATTCTCATGGGAGCTGGGACAAGGAGTCACCTGCAGGGGCCTGTTTTGGGCCCACTGAAGTGGGGCAGGAGGAATCCCAGCCCATGGGGGTTGTGGAGGGAGCTGAGTGTCCTTGTGGCCCCAGGTCTGTAGAGCCACAAGGAGACACCTCTGTTGACTCAGCTGAGTCCCTTCCCTCAGTGCAGGTGAAGGAGATCCCTCCTGGGCACTGTCTGGGTTTCCTGTCTAATGATGGGACATGAAAAAGGGGACTCTTGGACTTAACTCTGTGTCTGTTTGGTAAAATGACAGTGCTGAAAGAAGTGTCTGTGCCCAGGTGAGAGAAGGAACATCATTATTTCCTTCAGCTGTGTGCCAGCAGGTTCCCCTGGAGCCCCAGGGACAGCTGGAGGGAGCCCAGAGGGGCAGAGAAAGGGCTGCCTGGGGCTGTTGCTGTGCTGCTGAGCTGGGCCGGGCTCCTGGTACACAGGGAGCTCCTGGTAACCAAGAAGTGCTTCAAAGAGACAGCTCTGCTGCTGAGCAGCTCCTCTGCACAGCCCAGCAGGGCTGAGGGCACTGCCTGCAGCACCCAGGGCACAGGAGAGAAGGCAGAGAGATGAGAGGCAGCCTGGGCTGGGAGGTGACTGAGCTCTCACTATGCCAGAAACCTTCCCAGGTATTGAACGAAGAATTCTCTGGCTGTAGGAAAGTTCAACTTCTCTTCCTGGAGGCATCTCCTAAAGCTGGCACATCCCACAGCTTCTAGGATCTTTCAGCAGGACTCTCCCAGTTGCTGCAGTGCAGGGGAAGTGGCCATATGGCAGAGCAGGGCAGGAGCTGCAGGCAGCAAGGGCAGAGAGGAGAAGGGAGCAGGAGGTTCAAGGGATCCTGGGGTGGGAGGACAGGGCAGAGCTGCTCAGGGCAGGAACATTGCCAGTCCTTTGCCACGGTCAGGCTCTGGCTGCAGAGCAGTGCAGGTGAGTTCCTGCAAGTGCCTCTCCCAGCTGCCAAATGGCAGCTGTGGCAGGAGCTGTCAGGATGGCTCTGCTGGATTTGCTGGGGTGCAGCAGGAGAAGCTGCTGCAGAGCAGGACTTGCTGCTGCCCCCTCAGAGGCCCAGGGCCAGAAGGTTCCCTGTGCCAGGGCTGGCTGTGGGGTGGGAAGGTGGGGGTGCAGCCAGGGGTGCCCAGGGCTGTGGGGCAGAGCAGGGTCCTGCCCCCAGGGCTCTGTGTGCTGGGGCAGGGACTCTGCTGCCTGCCAGGGTCAGCTCTCAGCCCGGCCAAGGAGCTGCCACGGGGCTGGGGGAGAAGGGCTGTGGGGAAGGAACAACTCCTGGGAGGGCAGAGCAGGGCAGAGTCCTTCTGATCTCCAAAGTGGGCTCCAGGGATGAGGGCTGGTCACAACTTCGGATCAAAGCAGGAAATTTCCCAGAAGGTATTTGCAAGAGGCACAGACAGACAGGAGGTACCTTAAAGAGAATGAACCAGTTCTTTCAGTGTTATACTCTGGGTTGTCTGGGTGCTGACTGTGACAGAGAAATGAATCTGTGAGCACAGGAGGAGACACTGAAACTTGAACTCTGTTAGATTAGAGGGGATTGAACCTGAGAGTGTCAGACATTAAAACTGTCTTATAGACAGCATCAGTGTCACTTTTTCAGCCCTGGGCCCATGGAAGCAGCTGCTGGCAGGGACAGCTCCAGGCAGCAGAGCCCTGGGCAGGGAGTGGGGGGCAAGAGCTCCCAAAGGCCTTGGGGAGGGGGCATTCAGGCAGCTCTGGGGGCCCTTCCCTGCAGCTCTGCTGGGCACTGTGTACTGGGTCATAGAAATGAGGATTCCTGCAGTGGAAAAGAACTTTCCCAGGTGTGATGGTAGAAATAGAAAACACAGGTACAATTATTCTAAGCTCAGACTAAGCTTCTGCTCTGCACCCCACGTCTTCTGAGTCATTACAGTAGAGATGGAACTTTTGTATTCAAGGTCTCTTACATCTGACATTCCTAGTGTGTGTGAGAGCTCTACTAAAAAATTCCATGTCCCCCTGGAGCAGAGCAAAACTGACTCCTTGGCAGTGCATTTGGTGACATTTGACACATGAATTTCTTTTAAAAGTGGACTGGCTTTTTCACAGAGGTCTGTCTTAACTGTTCCCCGTCCTTTCCTTTTTTGAACAGACCCTGTCCTAAGAAAAAGCAAATGTCCAACAGCAGCTCCCTCACCCAGTTCCTCCTCCTGGCACTCGCAGACAGGCGGGAGCTGCAGCTCCTGCACTTCTGGCTCTTCCTGGCCATCTCCCTGGCTGCCCTCCTGGCCAACGGCCTCATCCTCAGCGCCGTAGCCTGCGACCACCACCTGCACACCCCCATGGGCTTCTTCCTGCTCAACCTCTCCCTCACAGACCTGGGCTGCATCTGCACCACTGTCCCCAAAGCCATGCACAATTCCCTCCATAACACCACAACCATCTCCTACATGGGATGTGCTGCACAGCTCTTTTTCTTTGCCTTCTTCATGTCAGCAGAGTTTTCCCTCCTCACCATCATGAGCTACGACCGCTACGTTGCCATCTGCAAACCCCTGCACTACGGGACCCTCCTGGGCAGCAGAGCTTGTGCCCACATGGCAGCAGCTGCCTGGGCCACTGGCTTTCTCAATGCTCTGCTGCACACAGCCAACACATTTTCCCTGCCCCTGTGCCAGGGCAATTCCCTGGGCCAGTTCTTCTGTGAAATTCCAAAGATTCTCAAGCTCTCCTGCTCAGGCACATACCTGAGGGAAATTGGGCTTCTTGCTTTTAGTGCTTTTCCTTTTTTGGGTTGCTTAATTTTCATTGTTTTCTCCTATGTGCAGATCTTCAGGGCTGTGCTGAGGATCCCCTCTCAGCAGGGACGGCACAAAGCCTTTTCCACGTGCCTCCCTCACCTGGCCGTGGTCTCAATCTTTTTCAGCACTGGCGCCTTTGCCTACCTGAAGCCCCCCTCCAACTCCTCCCCATCCCTGGATCTGGCACTATCAGTTCTGTACTCGGTGGTGCCTCCAGCACTGAACCCCTTCATCTACAGCCTGAGGAATCAGGAGCTCAAGGATGCCCTGAGAAAAATGATGGCTGGATGCTTTTCAGGAGCAATAAAGTTCTGGTTTTCTGGTGTGTAGCATTCAGAATGGGATTCCTTAATGGACCAGCCTTCCTGTTCAGATTTTTCGTGAAGGTCATCAAGTTCTTCTTGCAATAATTTTCTGTGCAATTAAATATTCTTAGGCACCTGCCTTCTAATTTTATGTCCACCTTTTGATTTTGACACAGAGACTGTACAAATGATGAACTGTGCTTGTTGGGTATTTAAAAAAAATAAACGACTCTGCAGTGCCTTCTTTGTCCAAGACTCTTCTTCTCAGATGTTCCTAAAGGACAGCACACTGCAGGACAGGGTGTATTTGCAAACAGGAAGGGGACAATAATCCCAGACCAGCAGCACTGCCAGGGAGCAGCAGTGCTTGGTCTTTGCAGAGCTGCTCTCTTGCCACTCCGACACTGTCCTCCTGAGCCCCTTTCTCACTGTAAGGCCTGAGTGCTCTCTGACCACAGTCCTGGGGGGTGGAAGCCCTTGGAGCACAGGCAGGGACAGGCCCTGGGAACTTCTGAAGCAGAGCTGGGCTCCCTCAGCATCTCCAGGATGCTGTGGCATCTTCTGAGGCCACTGCATGGACTGGGTCACTTCTTCTGTCACCTTGCTCCAGGGCTGGAACTCTCCTGCAGTGACACCATGACACTCCTGCTCTCTGCTTTCCAGGTTCCATTTTCAGATCCAGTCTTCCCCTCCTGTTCACAGGGACATCCTGTGAGTGCTTCAGAGCTGCCATCCTGGGGCAGCTCCTGCCCAGCGTGGGCAGGCACAAGGTCTCTCCAGCTGCTCCTCTCACCTCCCCAGTGCCACTGTTTTCTGCAGCCTCCTCATCCTTGCCCAGCACAGCCCTCCTGGCACAGTTGGACACAGCCCTTGTTCTACCCCCTCCTCAGGCACCTGCCCAACCCCCTCAGCTCCAGCCTGAGGACCAGAAACCTTCAGGGCAGGGAGGCACCGGGGAAAATGCTGAGGAAACCTTTCAGCTGCACTCAAATCCAATTGGAGGGGTTGGCCTCGAGGAAGAAATCCCTTCTCATTCTCCAGAACCACCAGGACAACCTGTGTTGTGTCCTGGGCACTCCTCTGGAAGTGTGGGCTATGGAAAAGGTTTTGGTGTCAGGGCTATTGAGAAGGCTGGGCAGTGTCACTGGGAGACCTCTCCCAAACCCTTGGAAAGGCCAGAGCCATCCCAGAGCTTCCTGGGGCCTTGGCAAAGGCAGACATGGAACCAGTCTGCAAACAGGGCAGCAAGGAGGGTTGGCAGAGTTCCAGACTGCTCAGGCTCAGCAGGGAAGGGGAGAGGGCAAGTCCTCCTGCAGCCATTCCCAGGCATGGGAAGGACAAGGCAGGGATTGCAGAACCCCTGTGGGAGGGAAAAGAAGGGGATGTTTTGTGCCCAGACTTTATCAAGGCCCTTGACATGGTCTCCTGTGCTCTCCTAGAGACAGATTGGTGAGAGCTGGACTGAAGAAGTGGGAGATGTGGTGGGTGGGAAGTTGGCTGAATGAAGAGTGTCAAATAAAATCCATGGTACAAAGTCCTCTTGGCAGCAACTTCGTGGTGAAATCCCTCAGTGACCAGCCCTTGAACACCACTATAGAACATCTTTCTTATCTCTCTGTACAATGGGACAAAATGTATTTTTAAGTCCTTTGTGGATGATGCCAAATTTCAGGGAGCCCTTGGGCAACCTGTCCTGGTTTAAAGACACATTTTGGGGTGGGAACTCCAATAAAATGAATTCACTCCTCTTTTATTCCCCACCACTACAGGGAGACAAAATACAAGGAGTTATAAGTGACAAAAATAACAGTTCACTGACAAGAAATATAACAGCAAAACCAGCAATATCAACAGAACAGTTCAAAGCATCAACAGAGAGAGAAATTGCCTCCTCTCTCTCCCCCCCCCCCGAACTCCCTTTTGTAAACAGATGGAAACAGGGAGGCAGCAGCTCTGCTTGATTCCATGGAGTTCTGGGGAGGCACAGTGGGCCCTTGGTTCTGAGATGTTTCAGAGTTCCTTCTGTTCCAAAGACATCCTGCATGTCACAATGGGCCCTTGGTTCCATGAGATTCCACAGTGTCCCTGCATTCCTTTGGTTCCGTGAGGCCCTGCAGTGTCACGGTGCCACTTGATTCCGTGACATTACAAAGAATCAGAATGGCCCCTTGATTTAAGGCCAACTGCACATGGGGCTGCCTTAGGGGGAGTGTGGGCACCCAGACAAGGGAGTTGTCACCCCCCTGGACTCAGCCCTGGGGTCACCACATCTGGACTGGTCTGTCTGTCTGTGAGGTTCCCCATTCTGGAGGAATGAGGAAGAACAGGAGAGGGTCTAGAGGAGATCTGACAGGATGGAGCTTTTCTCTGTATTGGAAATAGAATGAAATCTCCACAACGAGTAGCATGGAAGATTGGGACTGAAGGTGAGGAAAATGAAATATCACTCAACGGGAACTCTTGTGGTGCAAGAGCTCACCCAGAGGGAGTCAGGATCAGCCCATGGCTTTGTGTTCCAGGGAACAGCCAGAGCTGGTGCAGAGCCATCAGGGAGGGTCTAGAAATGCTGCTGGGAGGGGGTGGGAAAGCAGGAGGGGTGTGTGCAGCCTGCAAGGCCAGAGCAGCAGCAGGGCCAGGGCAGGACAGCCTGCAGGAGAGATGGCCAAGGGCTCTGGCAGGGCTGCAAGGCCCAAAGGCACCCAGGCCTTTGTCCCCTTGCCTCTGGCAGCTGCCTCTGCCACTCAGGCCACCACAAGCCACTTTCCTGGCAGGTTCTGCCCTTGGGTTCTGCCTCGCCCCTCCCTCAGGAGCCTGGCAGGGGTTGCCCAGTTTTGGGCCTTTGTTGTTCCTCCCCCTCCCATCCCAGTGCCCCCCAAACAGCCCTGAGCCAGCCGGGAGGGACAGGATCTGCTGGGCCAGGGCCTGGGGCTCAGCCCTTGGCCTTTGTGCTCCACAAAACCAAGGCAGGCTTTGCTCAGCATTGCAGGGGCCTGCCCAGAGCCTTTGTCTGCCT
This sequence comes from Pipra filicauda, assembly GCF_003945595.2. Classification (NCBI taxonomy): domain Eukaryota; kingdom Metazoa; phylum Chordata; class Aves; order Passeriformes; family Pipridae; genus Pipra; species Pipra filicauda. The sequence continues at coordinate 17,930 of NW_024105172.1, read as the reverse complement.
GCACTCCTGGCCTCCAAGGAGCTGCTCCAAGGAGTCCCTGGGGAGGCTTTGGCAGTGCCTGCCCTCAGTGGGGCCCAGCAATGCTTCAAGGCAATTGGAGTTTGGCTTCTGACTTCTTCAGCAGCTGCTTCAATCTTCTCTCAGCACCTCAGGATCATGGGCTGGGCTGCAAACACACCGTGGGGCTCATTAAATTCCAGAAATCCCTCAGGATCTCTTTGTCTTCCTTTAATTGTCTTCAAGGCAATTTCAAAACAAGTCTTCCAAGTCTGTACTTTTTTTGTTTTAATTCAATTATGGATATTTTTTAGTTCAAAGAAGAGGTGATAGAGGTGTTCTTCAAATGATCTTGATGCTGAGTGTCTCCTCAGGAGATCCACACTGACCCTGGATGATCAACCTTGCTCCTCACCCCCCAACCTCACCAGTTCTGACATGGCCCATCTTGGACTGACAGCTGATGCAACTCCAAACACACTGTGGGACCCATTAAAACACTGAAAACCAAATTATTTTCATTCCTTTAATTGTCTTCAAGTCTTCAAGACTTCTACAGCTAATTGGAGTTGTTTTGTAATTTAGCTAAGGAGGAAGATTTTAAAGTGGACATCACGAAAAAATATATATTTTTTGATGAAAAGGAATGATTTCCACAGATCTTTGGGATGCAAGAGGGTCAGGGCGGAAAGGATTTTGATCCAAAGACAAAGGGGAGAAAAGAGATTAGTAGCACTTAATCATTGACCAGTTGAGCAGTTTTCAAGCAATTTAATAGCACTTACTACAATTTTAACAGTGACTGAATTATAGATTCCCAAGAACAACATTCCCACCACAGTCAATTCACACCCACACCCAGGCAGAGATGTGTGGACACATCAAGAGCTGGCTGTGGAAAGGTCCCTCTCCCAAATTCTCCTTGTTGTCAGGGAAACACTCCCGCAAATCCCTTTGTGTTTCCCAACAGACAAGGGTCCCAGCTGGATCAGTGTTTGTTGAGGAGGATCAGAATTGTCCTGGGCACCAGCGAGGGTCTTTGGAGTGTCACAAACTGGAGGGTTCCCGAGCTGGGAGAGGCTGCCAGAGGTGTCCCACTGAGAGGGAGGTGCTGGGGAGCTGCCAGGGCCTCCCTCAGCCCCGCTGGGTGTGGGCTCCCAAGGTGACTGGCTTTAGTGATCTGCTGAATTTCCATCCTGGTGTCAGGAATGACTGGAGTTTCCACAGTATTTGGGAATTGTATCCAAACTGTTCCATTTGGGCTGTGATTCAGGCAGGGAATGTTCCAAGGCTTTCATGGGATGACTGATTATCCTGTGTTCCCCAGATGTTCCACTCTGGATTGTTCCCACCTTTATCATCCAGGAGCACCTGGTCCAGTCCAGGGACACTTCACCACACCCTGGTCTAGTCCAGGGGCTCTTCATTGCTCAGCTGGTTTGATCAAGGCTTGTCAGGAGCTCCTGAGACCATACCTATAAGAAGGATGGGGACAAACTTAGTTGTAATAAGACAAGTGATAATGGTTTTCAACTAAAAAAGAGCAGATTGGAACTAGATATAAGGAAGAAATTTTTTACACTGAAGGTGATGAAACACTGGCACAGGTTACCCAGAGAGGTCATAGATGCCCCACCCTTGGAAACATTCAAGGCCAGGTTAGAAAGGGCTGTGAGCAACCTGATCTAGTTGAACGTGAACCTGTTCATTGTGGGGAGGTTGGACTAGATGTCCTGTAAAGGTCCCATCTGATTCAAACCATTTAGGATTCTATAGTTCTCTCCTACAGAGCCAAGGCTGACAAGGATCCCACAGGTTTCAGACCCAGCTGAGCATCCCCTTTGATGGCCCAGCTGGCAGCTCTGCTAAGAAGCTGCTGCAAAGAACCTCCAGACCTAAAGGAGCTTTTGTGCTGGGCTCAGCTGTGGCTCTCAGGGCTGGAGGGTTGGCTTTTGGCTGCCAGGTCCCCACCAAGGCTCTCTCACTCCTCCTTCTTCTCCACTCCCCTTGGTGCCTGCAGGGTTGTTTCTCCCCCATTTCTCTCACTCCTCTCTGGGTTACAGCACCCTGGATTTTATCCTTTCTCCAAAGGGTGATCACAGAGGTGCCTCTGGAATTGCTTTTTGGCTCAGCTTTGGGCACTGGCTGGTCCATTTTGGAGCCACCTGAAACTGGCTCTCTCTGACACAGAGTCAACTCTTGATCTCCTCTTCCCTAAGGGAAACCTGCAGCCCCCTCCCTGCTACCAAACCTGATCCACAGGGTCATTCAAGTGCCCAGGAATACAGGAGGTCTTTCATCCCATTATTCCTCAGGCTGGTCAAATAAGACTTTGTCCTCTTCCTGTCCCTGACTGCAGGTTCTTTGTGTCAGAGCAGAGCTGTGCTGGACCTCAGCCGTGCTTTGCTCCAGAGCCTGCTGGGGTGGGGGCAGATGGCAATGGAAGAGTTGGGTTGGACTGGATGATCCTTGTGGGTCCCTTCCAACTCAGCATATTCTGTCATTTTGTGTTTGTTTGGGTTTGGTTTGGTTGGGTTTGGTCTTTTTCCCTCCTTTTGATTTTCCTTTCCTCTGACCCATGAGTTTTTTCTTCATTGTCCTGGACCTTGCTGGGCACTTGATGGCAGGACAAGTTTATCCCACTCAGTCATCTTGACCACATTTTTTGTCCAAGTCACCATTAACTAGAGGAGGTTTCTCACAGACTCGCTGCAACTTGGCATCATCCACAAAGGAGTGGAAAGTGCATTTCATCCCATCACCCAGAGACATAATAAAGATGTTCCATAGGAATGGTCAAGGGCTGGTCCCTGATGGATGTCACCTGGGAATTGCTGCCAAGAGGAATTTGTGCCATGACTTTTGACCCTCATCAGTCATTCAACTTCCCACCCACCACATGTTTCACTTGTCCAGTCCAGCTGTCACCAGTCTGGCTCTAAGGAGACCACAGGAGACCATGTCAAGGGCCTTGCTGAAGTCTGGGCACACAACATCCCCTTCTTTTCCCTCCCACAGAGGTTCTGCAATCCCTGCCTTGTCCTTCCATAGCCTGGCAATGGCTGCAGGAGGACTTGCCCTATCGCCTTCCCTGCTGAGCCTGAGCAGTCTGGAACTCTGCCAGCCCTCCTTGCTACCCTGTTTGCAGACTGGTTCCATGTCTGCTTTTGCCAAGACCCCAGGAAGCTCTGGGATGGCTCTGGCCAGGGGACAGAGCAGCCTGTCCCCAGGGGGGGCTGCAGAAAGAGGTTTCTCTGTGTCAGGGATTCCTCTCTGCAGGCCCAGAAATGCTGCCTTGCTCTTCTCCAGGGACATCCCTTTGCCCAGGTCAGTGTGTCCAGGCTGCCTTGGCCAGTTGCAGATCCCAGCCTGGGATCCCTGCAGGGCCCTGAGCTGGAGGTGCTGCTCTGCACAGGGAGGGGCTGTGGCACCCTGGGCTGACCCTGCACTGGCCATGCTGGTCAGGGTGGGGAGCAGACCCAGCAGGATGGGGATCACTCCTCTCCACCCTCTGCCATAGTCCTGGAAGGCTCAGTAGCCAAGAACAAGGCTGGGCAGGACCATGGGCTGTTTCCAATGGCACAAAGGGCAGGGCAGGGCTCCACTCCATGCAGCCTGTGGGCTGGAGAGTTCTTCAGGACACCCTCCTGGAAAGCCCACCCCTGGCTCTGGTACAGCCCCCCCTGAGCTGGGGAGGCACAAGGGGAGTTCACTGTGGGTGAGACGAGTCACTCACCAGAGTCCTTTCTCTGTTCCTACTGTGTCCCCTGGGGTTGCAGAACTCTCCTTTACCAGTTCACAGGCAGATTTAGGACTTGATCTTTGGTAACTCCACCCTGGGCAGGATTCTGCTCCAGGGCTCCATTCCCTGCTGACTGGATGGGACGGGCTGTCCCTGCAGATCCTCTGTGCTCTCCTGCACTTCCTGAGTTCCTACAGACAAGTCCTCACCTCCATCAGAGCCCTCACAAGCTGCAGAGCCCCAGGCAGGTGACTTGGAGACCATTTGCCACTGGCCACCAGCCCAGAACATCTGAACCAGCCCTCAGTCCCTCAAGTACCCCAGTGAGTCGCTTCTCTCACTGCAGGGACTGAATGGGGAAACAAGCAAAGCAATGAGACTTTGCAGAGTCTATTCCTTGGCCTTGTTCTTTACACCAACCTTTCAAAAAGAACAAAGTCTTCAGGAACTGCCCAGGGGGATCCCCTTTCATGATGGAAATGATGTTAAGGAGCCCAGCTCTGTGCCAGCAGTGCCCAGGGCCTGTCCCTGCCCATGGTCACAGGACTGACACACAGCAGGGTCTGAGCTGCCAGAGCACTCAGGCCTTGGGCAAGGAGCAGAAAGGAGAGGGAGGCAGTGGGAAAAGAGCATCTCTGAAAAGGCCAAGAGCTGCTGCTCCCTGGCAGTGCTCCTGTACCAGGACTCTTTACCCCTTCTCCTCTGCACACAGGCACTGCCCTCCAGCTTCAGGGAAGTTGTTGGAGGGAGAATCTGCATTCAAAGAAAAAGAATTCAAGTCCTTCATTTTACTCAGAGATTGTGATTCCTCATGTACAGAGTGACAAAGACAGAATGTCTGACAAAGAAGGCAAGGGAACTTTTATTTTGTTTAAATGCACAGAGAGAATGATCCCTCATTTACACAATTGTGGGTCAAAACAAAGAGGTAGAGCGTGAATTAGGTATGAGATGAAGAATAAATTTCTGTGTTAACGACATCAAAAGATTAAAAAAAAAAATGTAACAAATCCCCAACACCACCACTCTCAAAAGCTTTAGAAAGCAGGCTGGGCCAGTAAAGGGTTGCACAATGAGTGTTCTGCAGAAGAAAAGAGGCAGGTTGTTGCTCCTGAAAAACATCCAGTCATCATTTTCCTTATGGCATCCTTGTGCTCCTGGTTCCTGAGGCTGTAGATGAGGGGGTTCAGTGATGGAGGAACCACTGAGTACAGAACTGACACCACCAGGTCCAGAGATGGGGAGGAGATGGAGGGAGGTTTCAGCTGAGAAAAAATACCAGTGCTGACAAAGACTGAGACCACGGCCAGGTGAGGGAGGCAGGTGGAAAAGGTTTTGTGCCGTCCCTGCTGAGAGGGGATCCTCAGCACAGCCCTGAAGATCTGAACATAGGAGAAAACAATGAAAACAAAACAACTGAACACTAAACAGCCACTGACCATAAGAAGCCCAAGTTCCCTGAGGTAGCCTGAGTGTGAGCAGGAGAGCTTGAGGATGTGTGGGATTTCACAGAAGAACTGGCCCAGGGCATTGCCCTGGCACAGGGGCAGGGAAAATGTACTGGATGTGTGCAGCAGAGCATTGAGAAACCCAGTGGCCCAGGCAGCTGCTGCCATGTGGGCACAAGCTCTGCTGCCCAGGAGGGTCCCGTAGTGCAGGGGTTTGCAGATGGCAACGTAGCGGTCGTAGCACATGATGGTGAGGAGGAAAACTCTGCTGAGATGAAGAACAAAAGAAAAAGACCTGTGCAGCACATCCCATGTAGGAGATGGTTGTGGTGTTCCAGAGGGAATTGTGCATGGCTTTGGGGACAGTGGTGCAGATGCAGCCCAGGTCTGTGAGGGAGAGGTTGAGCAGGAAGAAGCCCATGGGGGTGTGCAGGTGGTGGTCCCAGGCTACGGCGCTGAGGATGAGGCCGTTGGCCAGGAGGGCAGCCAGGGAGATGGCCAGGAAGAGCCAGAAGTGCAGGAGCTGCAGCTCCCGCCTGTCTGCGAATGCCAGGAGGAGGAACTGGGTGAGGGAGCTGCTGTTGGACATTTGCTTTTTCTTAGGACAGGGTCTGTTCAAAAAAGGAAAGGACAGGGAACAGTTAAGACAGACCTCTGTGAAAAAGCAACTCCATTTCTAAAAGAAATCAATGTGTCAAATGTCACCAAATGCACTGCCAAGGAGTCAGTTTTGCTCTGCTGCAGTGGGACATGGAATTTTTTGGTACAACGCTCTCACACACAAGGAATATCAGATGTAAAAGACCTTGAATAAAAAAGTTCCATCTCTACACCCATGACTCAGAAGAGCTGGGGCTGCAGAGCAGAAGCTTAGTCTGAAGTTAGAATAATTGTACCTGTGTTTTTCTATTTTTACCATCACACCTGAGGAAGGTTCTTTTCCACTGCAGGAATCCTCATTTCTATGACCCAGTACACAGTGCCCAGCAGAGCTGCAGGGAAGGGCCCCCAGAGCTGCCTGAACACCCCCTCCCCCAGACCTTGGGGACTCCCTGCCCAGGGCTCTGCTGCCTGGAGCTGTCCCTGCCAGCAGCTGCTTCCCTGGGCCCAGGGCTGAGCCCTGGCAGTGCTGCCAGAGCCCATCCCAGCCCTGGGGGCTCAGCTCTGCACTGCAGAGCCCTCCCAGCAGCACAGGGCACTGCCCAGGGGCATCTCTGCCTGGGCAGGCTCTGATGGCAATGTCAGAGCAACCCTGAGGAGGCTGAAAAAGTGACACTGATGCTGTCTGTAAGACAGTTTTGATGTCTGACACTCTCAGGTTCAATCCCTCTAATCTAACAGAGTTCAAGTTTCAGTGTCTCCTCCTGTGCTCACAGATTCATTTCTCTGTCACAGTCAGCACCCAGACAACCCAGAGTATAACACTGAAAGAACTGGTTCATTCTCTTGAAGGTACCTCCTGTCTGTCTGTGCCTCCTGCAAATACCTTCTGGGAAATTTCCTGCTTTGATCCGAAGTTGTGACCAGCCCTCATCCCTGCAGCCCACTTTGGAGATCAGAAGGACTCTGCCCTGCTCTGCCCTCCCAGGAGTTGTTCCTTCCCCACAGCCCTTCTCCCCCAGCCCCGTGGCAGCTCCTTGGCCAGGCTGAGAGCTGACCCTGGCAGGCAGCAGAGTCCCTGCCCCAGCACACAGAGCCCTGGGGGCAGGACCCTGCTCTGCCCCACAGCCCTGGGCACCCCTGGCTGCACCCCCACCTTCCCACCCCACAGCCAGCCCTGGCACAGGGAACCTTCTGGCCCTGGGCCTCTGATGGGGCAGCAGCAAGTCCTGCTCTGCAGCAGCTTCTCCTGCTGCACCCCAGCAAATCCAGCAGAGCCATCCTGACAGCTCCTGACTGTGGCAAAGGGCTGGCAAGGTACCTCCCCTGAGCAGCTCTGCCCTGTCCTCCCACCCCAGGATCCCTTGAACCTCCTGCTCCCTTCTCCTCTCTGCCCTTGCTGCCTGCAGCTCCTGCCCTGCTCTGCCATATGGCCACTTCCCCTGCACTGCAGCAACTGGGAGAGTCCTGCTGAAAGATCCTGGAAGCTGTGGGACGTGCCAGCTTTAGGAGATCCCTCCAGGAAGGCAAGTTGAACTTTCCTACAGCCAGAGAATTCTTCCTTCAAATCCTGGGAAGGTTTCTCCCGTAGTGAGAGCTCAGTCACCTTCCAGCCCAGGCTGCCTCTCATCTCTCTGCCTTCTCTCCTGTGCCCTGGATACTGCAGGCAGTGCCCTCAGCCCAGCTGGGCTGTGCAGAGGAGCTGCTCACCAGCAGAGCTGTCTCTTTGAAGCTCTTCTTGCTTGCCAGGAGCTCCCTGTGTGCCAGGAGCCCGGCCCAACTCAGCAGCACAGCAACAGCCCCAGGCAGCCCTTTCTCTGCCCCTCTGGGCTCCCTCCAGCTGTCCCTGGGGCTCCAGGGGAACCTGCTGGCACACAGCTGAAGGAAATAATGATGTTCCTTCTCTCAGCTGGGCACAGACACTTCTTTCAGCAGGGTCATTTCTCCAAGCAGACACAGAGTTAAGTCCAAGAGTCCCCTTTTCATGTCCCATCATTAGACAGGAAACCCAGACAGTGCCCAGGAGGGATCTCCTTCACCTGCACTGAGGGAAGGGACTCAGCTGAGTCAACAGAGGTGTCTCCTTGTGGCTCTGCAGACCTGGGGCCAGAAGGACACTCAGCTCCCTCCACAACCCCCATGGGCTGGGATTCCTCCTGCCCCACTTCAGTGGGCCCAAAACAGGCCCCTGCAGGTGACTCCTTGTCCCAGCTCCCATGGGAATGAAGGAAGACCAAAGCCAGGAGTGACCTGCTGGGACACAAAGCCCTGGTTCCTTCTGAGGGGCCAGAGGTGACCGAGATTCCTGCTGGGAACTGCAGGCTCCAATGGAGCAGTTCCTAGGGACAGGGCAGCAGCTGTGGGATTTTCTTGGAGGCTGCTGGGACATTGCTTTGGCCAACTTCAGTGGCAGAAGGTGCCCACATGTAGGACAGGGGAACCTGTCACTGTTCCTTCTGTCCAGGGCAGCCCCTAGAGGTGCTCAGGTGACCAAATGGAGTCAGGTGGCACAGGGAGAGAGGTCTCTCTCCTGTTCTTTATCAGGGTATTTTCTATATGTCCTTGGAGTACAATGGCAGTTGTCTCCTGGACATCCCTTCACTGCTGAACCTAATTCAGGGCAGCAGAGCCTGGATTGAACAGCCAAAGAGGGGCCTGTAGTGCCAGGGGAGGTACCAGGGCTCTGCAGCACAAGTGCAGCAGCTGCCATGGACAGCACAGGGCCTGTGCAGGGACCCCGTCCCCATTCCCAGCAGTTGTGGGACAGGCACCACCCAGGGCTTCTCAGACACACTGGGTGCCTTTGGGGCAGGGAGTGAATCCCAGCCCTGCAGGGACACAAAGGCTGTCCCTTCTCTGCCCAGCCAAGGCCGGGCCAGGCACGAGTCCAAAGCACATCAGCCCAGGCTGTCCACACTTGTTTCCTCCCTCTGCTGGCTCTGCTCTCCCCCAGCATTTCAGCAGCATGTGCTGATCTCCTCAGGGATCAGGCCTGGGATTTTCCCCCTGGGCCTGAGTCCCAGCACGTCCACCCCCAAGGCCATTGTCAGCAAAGCCTCTGCACAGCCCAGCTCTCGGGGCTTTCAGAGCAGCTTTCCCCACTGCAAGTCTGTTCTTACCCCGGTGCCCCCGCTGAGGGGCTGCAGCCAGACAGGCCCCAATGCCCTGCGTGTGGGGCACAGGCAGGAGGAGCTGCAGCCCCAAGTCTCTCTTCATTCCACTTGCAGGCAATACCAGGCCAGGCCTGCTGAGACAGCTCCCAGGTTGCAGGGCTGTGATGGGTTGGGAGAGAAGGCCAAGGAGACACAGGAGAGAAAGAGCAGGAGAGAGGTGTCCTCAGTGGGAAGGAGCTTCTTGGACCTGTGGAGCTGCTCTAGGGGATGAACAACTTGGGTGAAGTTTTGTGGGTGAGGGTCAGAGGAGAGAGTGGTTTGGGTGCCCTTGTGGAGTGAGAGAAAGATCCCATTCCATTTGTCTTTGATAACCCTGGAATTCACTGGAAAGGTACCACGACAGGATGCAAAGAGTCCCAGAGGTTTCTGCAGAGTCTTGGTGAAGACACCCCTTGGCACACAGGCCTTTAGAGCACAGCTGCTCTAAAGGTTGGTGGACAACAGGGAGGCTCATCTGCATCTGCTTCTGTCCAAGAGGAACCAAGAGGTTACCATAGAAACTGACTGTAGCGATGGGAATGTATGCTGGTTGCCATGGTAACCCACCATAGCAACAGGCATGTATGTTGGTTGCCATGATAACTGCCCATAGCAATGGAAATGTCTGATGGTTGCCATTCTAACTGACTGCAACAACAGAAATGTATGCTGGTTGCCATGGTAACGGACCATAGCACTGGGAATGTATGATGTTTGCCATGGTAACTGACTAACAACAGGAATGTATTCCGGTTGCCATGGTAACCGACCATAGGAATGTGACTTTATGATGGTTGCCATGGTAACCGACCATAGCACCGGGAATGTATTCCGGTTGCCATGGTAACTGACTGTAACAACAGGCATGTATTCCGGTTACCATGGTAACCGACCATAGGAATGTGACTTTATGATGGTTGCCATGGTAACAGAGCATAGCAATGCGAATCTGTGATGGTGCCATAGTAACAAACCGTTACAATGGAAATATGTGATGTTTGCCATGGTGACTGTAGCAACAGGAATAATTGATGTTTGCTGTGGTAAATGACCGTAGCAATGGAAATGTATGATGGTTGCCATGGTAGCTGACTGTACGAAAGGGAAATATGATGGTTGCCATGGTAACTGACCGTAGCAATTTGAATGTATAATGGTTGTCATAGTAACTGACCACAGAAGCGGGAATGTATGCTGGTTACAATGGTAAACGGCCGTAGCAGTGGGAAGTATGATGGTTACCATGGTAACTGACTGTAGAAATGGGACCGTATGCTGGTTGCCATGGTAACCGACTGTAACAATGGGAATGTATGCTGGTTGCCATGGCAAACGACCATAGCAGTAAGAATGTATGATGGTTGCCATGGTAACTGACTGTAGCAACTGAAATGTGTGATGGTTGCCATGGTAACTGACTGCAGAGAAAACTGTATGCTCGTTGCCATGGTAACCGACCATAGCAACAGGAGTGTATGATGGTTGCCATGGTAACTGACCATAGCAACGAGACTGTATGATGGTTGTTATGGTAACTGACTGTAGCAATGGCAATGTATCCTGATTGCAGGGTAACTGACCATAGCAACAGGAATGTATGATGGTTACCATGGAACCAACTGTACCAGTGGGAAGTATTATGGTTCCTGTGGTAACTGACCATAGGAATGGACATGTATGCTGGTTGCCATGGTAACCAACCATAGCAATAAGAACGTATGATGGTTGCCATGGTAACAGGTGAAAGCAATGGAACTGTGTGATGGTTGCCATGGTAACTGACTAACACAATGGGAAATGTATGATAGTTGCCATGGTAACCAACCATGGCATAAAGAATGTATGCTGGTTGCCATAGTAACTGACTGCAGCAATGGGAAGTATGATGATTGCCATGGTAACTGAGTGTAGCAATGGGAATGTATGCTGGTTGTCATGGTAACTGATCGTAACAGTGGGAATGTATGCTGGTTGTCATGGTAACTGACGATAGCAATGGGCCTGTATGATGGTTGCCATGGTAACCGACTGTAGCAATGGGAATGTATGATCTTGCCATAGTAACTGACAGTAGGAACGGGAATGTGTGATGGTTGCCATGGTAGCTGACTGTAGCAACACGACTGTATGCTGGTTGCCATGGTAGCTGACCATAGAAACTGGAATTCAGATGGTTTCTGTGGTAACTGATCATAGAACGTGGCTAAATGATGGTTGCCATGGTAACTGATTGTAGCAGTGGACCGTATAATGGTTGCCATGGTAACCGACCACAGCAATGGGGATGTGTGATGGTTGCTATGGTAACCGACCGTAACAGTGGGAATGTATGGTGGTTGCCATGGTAACCAGAATGTATGATGATTGCCTTGGTAACTGACCATAGCAATGGGACTTTATGATGATTGCCATGGTAACTGACTGTAGGAATGGGAATGTATGGAGGTTTCCATAGTAACTGACTTAAGCAAGTGTATTGTATGTTGGTTACCATAGTGACCGACCATAGCAACACAACTGTATGATAGTTGCCATGGTAACTGATAGTAGCAATGGGACTGTATGATGGTTGCCAGGGTAATTGACTGTAGAAATGATAATGTATGATGGTTGCCATGGTAACTAACTGTAGCAACGGGAATATATGCTGGTTGCCATTGGTAGCTGACTATACCTGTGGGTAGTATGATGGTTTCCATGGTAAGTGACCATAGAAATGGGAATGTCTGGTGGTTTGCCATTGGTAACCGACTGTACCAGTGGGAAGTATGATGGTCACCATGGTAACTGACTGTAGCAATGGGAATGTATGCTGGTTGCCATGGTAACTGCCCATAACAATGGAAATGTCTGATGGTTGCCATGGTAACCGACCGCAATGACGGGAATGTATGATGGTTGCCAGGGTAACAACCGTGTCAATTGTAATGTCTGATGGTTGCCATGGTAACTGATCGTAGCAATGGGAATGTATGATGGTTACCATGGTACCTGTGTGTAGCAATGGGAATGTATCATGTTTGTCATGGTAACCGACCGTAGAAATGGGAATGTATGATGGTTGCCATGGTAACTGACTGTACCAATGGCAATGTATGATGGTTGCCAAGGTAACTGACCTTGGCAATGAGAATGTATGCTGGTTGCCATGGTAACCAAGCATAGCAGTGGGAATGTATGATTGTTGCCATGGTAACTGACTGTAGCAATGGAAATGTGTGATGGTTGTCATGGTAACTGACCTTAGCAATGGGAATGTATGGTAGTTGCTCTGGTAACTGACCGTGGCAATGAGAATATATGCTGTTTGCCATGGTAACTGACCACAGCAGTGGGAATGTATGGTGGTTGCCATGGTAACTGACCGTATCAATGCGACTGTATGATGGTTGCCATGGTAACTCACCGTAGCAATGGGAATGTGTGATGGTTGCCATGGTCACCGACTGTAGTGACAGGAATGTGTGATGGTTGCCATGGCAACCAACTGTAGCAATGGGAATGTGTGATAGTTGCCATGGTCACTGAGCATAGCAATTGGAATGTATGCTGGTTGCCATGGTAACTGACTGTACCAGTGGGAAGTATTATGGTTGCCATGGTAACTGACCTAGCAGTGGGAAGTATGCTGTTTGCCACAGTAATTGACTGTAGCAATGGGAATGTATTATGGTTGGCATGGTAACCAACCATAGCAATGATAATGTATAATGGTTGCCATGGTAACTGACTGTGGCAATGAGAATTTATTCTATTTGCCATGGTAACTGACAATAGCAATGAGAATGCATGCTGGTTTTCATGGCAACTGTGATTTACTTAGACTATGAGCACGACATTTTCATCTGCAAAAACATTAGTGAGTGCCCAGAGATCTCACAAGATGGGGTTTAAATGTCTCAAGCACATGAGCACTAGAGAGGGGCTAAGGAGCTGTGGCCTCAATGGTGTGGAGACTGAGGACAGTACAGGACAGCCCTCAAGGGGCTTGAAGGGAGGATTTAGAGAAGGTGGATCCTTTTGTCAGAGCAGAAAAGAGCATGAGAAAGAAAGAATTAATGCCAAGTGCAGCTGGGGAGGTCCTGAGTGGACATGAGGAAAAAGGAATTTCACTCCATGGAAAACACTGGGCTGGAACACGTCAGCCAGGAGGAGTCTGGATGAGCCCAAGGCTTTGTGTGTGCAGGAAGAGCCAGGGAGGACGCAGAGATGTCAGTGCAGGAAGGTGCCAGCCAGGTGGGGCAGCCGGGGGGATGACGACAGCCTGCAGGGAAAGGGGCAGGGCATGGACACCGTAGGACAGCCTGGGCTGGAGAGGAGACAGGGATGGGGAGAAGCTGAAAGGCCCTGACACAGCCACCTTCTGCAGGCCTTTGGCTACTGTCTGTGCCCCTGATGCCAGGAGGAGGGGAGTGGCCCTTGCAGCCCTGGGGCCTCATGGCCTCCTTGTCCCTGCTCAGCAGCCTGGCAGGTGCCACCCCATGGTCCTGCCCTTGGCATTGCACATCCCACATCCCAGTGCCCCAGGAAGAGCCCTGAGGAATGAGGCAGGGACAGGATCTGCCTTCCCAGGGGCTGAGGGTCAGGGCTTGGTCCTCTGGATTAAGGAAACAAGTCAATGTTTATTCAGCATCAGAGCCACCTTTCCCTTGCTTGTCCATCCTTGTCATCACTGTCTGCAGATTTCTACTCCAACTGGAACCTGGGGACACATTCTCAGTTCTGTCCCTCAGTGAGACTCATTAGCACTACAAGAAACTTCAGTGTTTCAATCTCATTTTGACTTCTTGAAAAGTTGTTTGAACTTCCTCTCAGGGACTGAGTCTCATGTAAACAACATCAAACCCCCCTGAGGGTCATGAAATGCCTGGGGCTGTTTCTGTGCTGCTGAGCTGGGCCAGGCTCCTGGCACACAGGGAGCTCCTGGCAAGCAAGAAGAGCTTCAAAGAGACAGCTCTGCTGGTGAGCAGCTCCTCTGCACAGCCCAGCAGGGCTGAGGGCACTGCCTGCAGCACCAAGGGCAGGGGAGTGAGACAGAGAGAAGTTAAAGGCTGTCAGATGTAGAATGATGCTGAGACCTCACTGGGCGAGAATTTTAACAGATCTTGGCACAGGAAGTCTGGTCATGCAGGGCAATGGGACTGCAGCTTTTGGAGGCATCTGGGAAAGCTGGCACTGCCCACCAACTCTGAGACTATCTGTAGTGTAGAGGAGGACATGCTCAGAACTTCAGCTCCCTCTCAGAATATTTCCAAGACAAAGATTTTTATAAGGTTAAAGAAATTTCCTGAGATTGTGTTTCCAGTTTACTGCTCTTGAGGAATGAGAGGAATAAATCATTAAGAAAGTATTAATTTTGACAAGTCCCTGAGACATCTGAACTGTGAGTGCTCAGTAGGTCTGTCTGAGCTTCCTAATGTGCTTTCAGCTACTGCTCTACCTGTGGGCAGCACCAGCATCACCTCTGCTAGACCCATCAGGACTAGTCTGAGCTGTCATTTTTGCACCTGCAAACGGAATATGACCCCTACCAGTGCAGCCTGTGGTACTGGGGAAGGAGCTGAGTCTGCTTAAATCAAATGCCATCATAAGGACACTTGGCTGTCTCCCTGAGGTTTCCTTCCAAGCTGTGAATTTCCCTCCAGGTTGGAAACCTGTCCCTAAACATCTCCTTGTTATGTGAAACCCCAATATAGAAGCACAGTGCTGCTATGACAGTGAAAATGCTGTTCAGGAGGGACCCAGCACTGGAGCTGAAAGAAGATCTCCGAGGAAATCAAAAGGCTGTCTGTGTGTGACATGGGGAGTGTCTGTAGAATACAGCTTTGACTTTGTTTAGATAAGTCCACGTTAACTGGCCTCTTACTGTCTTCTTCTCCTGTGTTGGAAACAAACACCCAGAGGCAGCAAATGTCCAACAGCAGCTCCATGCCCCAGTTCCTCCTCCTGGCAGTCGCAGACAGGCGGGAGCTGCAGCTCCTGCACTTCTGGCTCTTCCTGGCCATCTCCCTGGCTGCCCTCCTGGCCAACGGCCTCATCCTCAGCGCTGTAGCCTGGGACCACCACCTGCACACCCCCATGGGCTTCTTCCTGCTCAACCTCTCCCTCACAGACCTGGGCTGCATCTGCACCACTGTCCCCAGAGCCATGCACAATTCCCTCTGGGACACCACAACCATCTCCTACATGGGATGTGCTGCACAGCTCTTTTTCTTTTATTTCTTCATGTCAGCAGAGTTTTCCCTCCTCACCATCATGTGCTACGACCGCTACGTTGCCATCTGCAAACCCCTGCACTACGGGACCCTCCTGGGCAGCAGAGCTTGTGCCCACATGGCAGCAGCTGCCTGGGCCACTGGCTTTCTCTATTCTCTGCTGCACACAGCCAATACATTTTCCCTGCCCCTGTGCCAGGGCAATGCCCTGGACCAGTTCTTCTGTGAAATCCCACACATCCTCAAGCTCTCCTGCTCACACTCAGGCTACCTCAGGGAAACTGGGCTCATTGTGGTTAGTGTCTGTTTAGGATTTGGTTGTTTCATTTTCATTGTTTTCTCCTATGTGCAGATCTTCAGGGCTGTGCTGAGGATCCCCTCTCAGCAGGGACGGCACAAAGCCTTTTCCACGTGCCTCCCTCACCTGGCTGTGCTCTCCCTGTTTATCAGCACTGGCGTGTTTTCAAACATCAAGCCCCCCTCCATCTCCTCCCCATCCCTGGATCTGGCACTATCAGTTCTGTACTCGGTGGTGCCTCCAGCACTGAACCCCCTCATCTACAGCCTCAGGAACCAGGAGCTCAAGGATGCCCTGAGGAAAATGATGACTGGATGCTTTTCAGGAGCAATAAAGTGCCTGTTTTCTGGTGTGTAGCATTCAGAATGGGACTCCTTCATGGCCCAGCCTTTCTGCTCAGGTTTTTTGTGGAGGTCATTCGGTTGTTTTTGCAATAATTTTCTGTACAATGAAATATTATTATGCACCTGCCTTCTATTTTCATGTCTACCCACTGAATTTGACCCAGAGACGTAAAAATGATTAACTGTGCTCTCTGACTATTTAAACAAAATAAAGGACCCTGCAGTGCCTTCTTTGTCCAAGACCCTTCTTCTCAGATGTTCCCAAACGACAGCACAGTGCAGGACAGGGTGTATTTGCAAACAGGAAGGGGACAATAATCCCAGCCCAGCAGCACTGCCAGGGAGCAGCAGGGCTTGGTCTTTGCAGAGCTGCTCTCTTGCCACTTCCACACTGTCCTCCTGAGCCCCTTTCTCGCTGTACGGCCTGAGTGCTCTCTGAGCACAGTCCTGGGGGCTGGAAGCCCTTGGAGCACAGGCAGGGACAGGCCCTGGCAACTTGTGAAGCAGAGCTGGGCTCCCTTCCAGCATCTCCAGGATGCTGTGGGATCTTCTGAGGCCACTGCATGGACTGGGTCACTTCTTCTGTCACCTTGCTCCAGGGCTGGAACTCTCCTGCAGTGTCCCCATGACACTCCTGCTCTCTGCTTTCCAGGTTTCATTTTCAGATCCAGTCTTCCCCTCCTGTTCCCAGGGACATCCTGGGAGTGCTTCAGAGCTGCCATCCTGGGGCAGCTCCTGCCCAGCGTGGGCAGGCACAAGGTCTCTCCAGCTGCTCCTCTCCCCTCCCCAGTGCCACTGTTTTCTGCAGCCTCCTCAGCCTTGCCCAGCACAGCCCTCCTGGCACAGTTGGACACAGCCCTTGTTCTACCCCCTCCTCAGGCACCTGCCCAACCCCCTCAGCTCCAGCCTGATGGCCACAAACCTTCAGGGCAGGGAGGCACTGGGGAAAATGCTGAGGAAACCTTTCAGCTGCACTCAAATCCAATTGGAGGGGTTGGCCTCAAAGAAGAAATCCCTTCTCGTTCTCCAGA
The DNA here is from genome assembly GCF_003945595.2 of Pipra filicauda. NCBI lineage: Eukaryota > Metazoa > Chordata > Aves > Passeriformes > Pipridae > Pipra > Pipra filicauda. The sequence continues at coordinate 1,103 of NW_024105172.1, read as the reverse complement.
ACCACCAGGACAACCTGTGTTGTGTCCTGGGCATTCCTCTGGAAGTGTGGGCTATGGAAAAGGTTTTGGTGTCAGGGCTATTGAGAAGACTGGGCAGTGTCACTGGGAGACCTCTCCCAAACCCTTGGAAAGGCCAGAGCCAGCCCAGAGCTTCCTGGGGCCTTGGCAAAGGCAGACATGGAACCAGTCTGCAAACAGGGCAGGAAAGAGGGTTGGGAGAGTTCCAGACTGCTCAGGCTCAGCAGGGAAGGGGATATGGCAAGTCCTCCTGCAGCCATTGCCAGGTATGGGAAGGACAAGTCAGGGATTGCAGAACCCCTGTGGGAGGGAAAAGAAGGGGATGTTTTGTGCCCTTGACATGGTCTCCTGTGGTCTCCTTATGGCCAGACTGGTGAGAGCTGGACTGAAGAAGTGGAAGATGTGGTGGGTGGGAAATTGGCTGAATGAAGAGTGTCCAATAAAATCCATGGTACAAAAGCCTCTTGTCAGCAACTTCTGGATGAAATTCGTCAGTGACCAACCCTTGAACACCACTGTAGAACACTTTTATTAGCTCTCTGTACACTGGGACAAAATGTGTTTTCAAGTCCTTTGTGAATGATGCCAAATTTCAGGGAGCTCTTGAGCAACCCCTAGTTTAAAGACACATATTGGGGCAGGAACTCCAATGAAATGAACTCACTCCCCTTTTATTCCCCACCACTATAGGGAGACAAAATACAAGGAGATATAAGTGAAAAAAGAGTTTACTGACAGGAAATATAGCAGCAAAAACAGCAATACCAATAGAAGAGTTCAAAGCAACAGCAGAGAGAGAAATTGTCTCCTCTCTCCCCCCCTACCCCAACTCCCTTTTGTTGGGAGATGAAACAGGGATCAACACATGCCTCCCTTCTCCCTTTTCCCCCTGAATGAACAAAGAACAAAAAACAAAACCACATGAAAGAGGGGGCAAAGCAAAATGTGGGAAACTCTCTGGTCTGAGATCAGTTGTGCTGCCCAAGAACACGCTGACTCCAGAGGTGTCCAAGTGGGGCAGAGCCGGTGACTCTGGTCTGTGCGGCGGCGGGGGGGAGGCAGCGGCTCTGCTTGATTCCATGGAG